>NW_027209213.1:0-30925 GCF_027789765.1 Dendropsophus ebraccatus
TTCATGCCCTATTATCCTTTTTAGTCCATACAATTACCTTATCATCAGAAGCACATGCCAAATGGAATTGTTTTTCTCATCAGCTTCACTGTTGATTGACAGATAGGATGGCTGGTAGATCTTTGTAGGTTCAAGGATCAAGACCTAGTCAAAATGTAAAAGCACTGATATAAAAGGTTCTATCCAGGGTTTCTAAAGTACTAAAATGAGTTACCCACCCTCCTCTTTAACAGCTACAAGGGAGTTATCCAGGATTAGAAAAAAGCAGCTACTTCTTGCAAAACAGCACACCACTATTATTCTAAGGCCTTATATACACACGTTCAGTTTCACAGACATGGCGAGCGTGGAAGCCCTGTAGTGGAGTTCCCCAGCACCATACAGCATCATTTACCAATACGATGCTCGGAGCGGGGAAATTATTATTATTATTTGCGGCACTGTAAACTCCGCTACAGGGCCTCTACGGACGGAATGTGTGTATAAGGCCTAAGGGTTAATTCTGGCACGTATATTCACCCGAGAGGAACATTTTGTCACATCGCTGCTTCAATCCGAAGCTACTATGCCCTTCAAAACCCGCTGGTACCCAGAAGACCTCTTCTTTTGGCTGGCCTACATCTTCTAAGTCAGAGTTTTCTATGCATTTCTGTGAGAGTGCTCTCATAGAGATGCATTTAATCCACTGATTTACGTGCCAGCCTGCAGCCCGGGAGCAGATAAATAATTTTGGGGGGAGGAGTGCTTCTTGAAAACAACTAGCTGAAAACAAATATCATAAGGATTTGAAAACACATTACTTTGGGTCCCAATTGGCTTCTATGGGGAATTCTTGGTTGCAAATTGTATTAAGTGATGCCTGCTGCCTTTTTATTTTTACAGCATTCAAAATGTCCATGCAGAAAACATTCATGTTATCAGAGTAATTTATCATTACAGGATCAGTGTGCAGGCAAGACTATGGTCATTTTAGACTAGGATACTACAGAGAGAGAAATATTCATATGGATTAGCCCTTGGTGTTAAAAAAAAAAAAATAGACTAAGGTGCCCTCACTAGAGGCTTTAAAACAACATATACTTACTGGAAATCGCACAACAGACACATCCGTATTTGTCGATTCAACCAGAAAATCCATCCAAAAATCAACAATCTCTTGTTTGGAAACATGTTTCTCCAAGTTTGGTTTCTTATATTTCTGGTAAATGAGAATAGTCTCCACTACAGAGTCAAGTACCTAAAATAAGAATAAATTATTATTATTATTATAGAAATTACATTAGTACTATTATTTAATGTATAAAAAAAAATACATACATAGGTCAATATATATGTCTTATAAAAGGAAAAATATGAGAAAAAAAACATATACACATTATATATATATATATATATATATATATATATATATATATAATATATATGTATGTATATGATTTTTTGCTCATATTTTCCTTTTATAAGACACTTTTTTTTCCCTTCAAAAAGAAGAAGTTAAAGTAGCCAGCACCACCTTACCCCTGTTTTAACCTCTTTCCCTGCTGGTGTCCAGTGATGAGATCCACTCCTCTTGTCACATTGCCAGGACTGAAAAGAGGAGCTCCAAAATGCCGTCCTCACTGCCCCACTAAGATGGAAGACGACCACTGGGGTGGAGGATTGGATAGCAGTGTCATTAGAGAGGAGTGGAACTCTTATCTGGATACCGAATGGTTAAACAGCCAGAAACTCATTCACAGCTGTAGATTCTAAATATTGAGAACCGAGCACTGTCTTCCCACAGGAAATAATTTAAATGTGTTAAATGGGTTCCAGTACCCACCAATAAATAACTTTAGTACCCATTTATTACACTGAAAAGTGCCCAGTTCAATCAATACAGTACAGCACTATATACTGTACAGTACATTCATAACAAGAAATGTTCAAAACTAGCAATTATAGTACAGTAGTACACAAACTCTTCACTCATCTGTTACTGTATAGTACACCCCACCTCAGCACTTTAATGTGTGGGGATGGTGGTGAACTGACTGTACTACTACTGTACTGTATACGCACTCCGGCAATCTTATACAGCACTGTACTGTATGTGAAGCCTCAACACTGCTAAATTCACCATGTACAACCTACGGTCCATGCTCGCAAAAGCTACGGATATCAAGCAAAGTTCGAATTCCGAACATTACTTCTGGGTAAATTTTCGCTAAAATACCGAACAGTTTGAATTCAGATGCAAAATCAGATTTTACTGTACTTCAAGCCTGGGTAGCAAAAAAGTGACTGAGGACCGAGCACGAGTTTGAAAACTAAAGCAAACTTTTCTTGAAAATACTGTTTGAGAATCTAAGTGTCTGGACCAGTTTGAGAACCGAGGTACCCCTGTGTTCAAGCTACTACATCGCCAAGGAACATCAGTGCCACCTGCCTTTTGCTACAGTGATCAGTACAGATTATACTTTTTTATTACAACATTATCATGCTATCAATTGTGGACATTGCTGTCTTGAACTAGTGTTAGGCAGCACACGCTCTTAATAAGAGTTGTTTCCTGCTATCTTTAATGGTTATAAGGAAATCACAGCACGATCAATACTGATTATGCAAATATCCAACTCGCTAAAGATCATGAGAAGCATTATATTGTTACATATGTTTTAATCTTTAGAATTATTTTTCTTTATGAGGTTACCGTATAAGTTCATGTGTTTTTATTTTTTATTGTATTCGTATGTATTTACCTGTAACAACAAGTTTACTCTATTTATGGATTTTGATAGAAACTGATACATTACTGTTGGTGACCATGAGAACTGGTTCCTTTACTTGTCTATCACGCTTGTATAGTTCACAATTACAGATGAGCACAATTGGAGCATGCTCAAGTCCGATCATGCAGCATTTGATTAGCAGTGGCTGCAGAAGTTGGATGCAGCCCTAGGCATTCAACTTCAGCCACCACTGCCGCACAATCTGACTCTAGAATGCTTCAGTTCCACTCATGTCTATTTACAATCTATAAAGAATTGCATTACAGTTGCATAGGAACAATGCTATAATTTAGTTGGAGCCAGTTAAGCTAATCTAACGGTATAAAAAACAGCAACTTACCATGCAGGTGTCTTCATCTTAAAAGTTTTTCTGCAGCTTGGATTACTTTTGTATGGTCATTTGCTAAAACACTAGCTCCCATATAATATCCGACATCCCAGTAACTTTGAAGTTTCTCTATGTTTCCTTTTTTACCAAGCAAACTGCTAATTTTCACCCCTGTTTATGGACAAAACAGAAACAAAGAAGGTTACCGCCAGAGAAAGTCCACGTAGGGTTTCCAGACTGCCCTCACTTCTTTTTATTTGTATCTTAAGATAGATATACCATATACTAAATACTTCATACAGATTCTATAAAGGAGCACTTGTAGGACTAAAAAAAATCTCTAAAAAAAACTCACTTACATATGCTGGTACTCCAAGACTAAAGACTGATGATTGTGTAGGAAAGTGCAGGGCTGTCTAAGGGGCCTATTCTCCGGGAGCGATAATCGGCCAAATCAGTCCCATTCGGCCGATTATCGCTCGGTGGAATAGAGAAAACGATCAGCCGATGATCGTGTCATCGGCTGATAGTTTATTTAGGGCCAGACCTAAAATCATCGGTCCCACACCGCGCATCGCTACGGTGGAATAGCGGTGCGCGGCGGGTGACCGACGACTTGAGAAGTGCAGCATACATTACCTGTCCGGGCTTCTCCTGCACTCAGTCTTCCTCCCCAGGTCCTGCTCGCAGCATTAGCAGCTCCGGAGCGGCCTGACTGAGCAGTCAGACCGCTCAGCCAATCAATGGCCGGGTCCGCCGCGGCCAGTGATTGACGGAGCAGTCTGACAGCTCAATCAGGCCGCATCGAAGCTGATGCAACGCCGCCGGGGAGGAAGACGGAGCGCAGGAGAAGCCCCGACAGGTAATGTATTGCTGCAAGGACATCGGTAACGATGTCCCTGCAGCCCTCGCTTAACGATCATTGGGGCCGTGGAATAGGCTAGATCGGCGCTCGTTTACATCGTTGCTTGGCCCGTGGAATTGGGCCCTAAGCCCTGCAGTTCCCAATCCTCTGCTCTGATCAAGTGCTGCCGCACAGCACTATACAGGACAGGATGCTGCCCTCGCATACTGTAAATTGTAATATACAGTATCCATGGAGGAGGCCACCTGTCGCTGTAGCACAGTGGTGCAGCCTCTCCACAGCAAGCGGAATCTGCATGTACTAGAACCAATAGCAGAGCGAGCGATGATAGCAATCATAGCTCGAAGTGAAGAGACTGCGGCATTGTGCTATAGTGTCAGGCAGCCTCCTCTCTGGGTACTGTATATAAGAATATAAATGGGGGGATTGAAACCCTGTTCTGTATATCACTGTGCGGCAGCACTAGGACAGGGCATAGGATCAAGTACAGCAAGGCTTTAATACTCCTGCAGTTCCCAACACAAATGTTGGTGTCAGCAGAGGGACCTGTGTTGCCCTTTACTGTTGCAAAGTACTATACCTTTATTGTTAAAGCAATGTATTAGCAAAAAAAAATATATATAATATATATATTTATATATATATATATAGCCAGTGGAGTACCCCTTTAATTGTACAATAGGATAATAGAAACATTGCACTCACCGCCCGTTGTCTTCTCACTTTATTTATTTATTTATATATACAAAGTATGTGCATAGACAGGTATATGGGAGGACGCCCTAGCGTTAGCAGCGACAGCTGTTTCTTGCCTTCCGGCACTTCGTCACTTCCTTGCCTTCCGTGACGAAGTGCCGGAAGGCAAGAAACAGCTGTCGCTGCTAACGCTAGGGCATCCTTCCATATACCTGTCTATGCACATACTTTGTATAAATAAATAAATAAATAAATAGACAGGTATATGGAAGGAAGCCCTAACGTTAGCAGTGACAGCTGTTTCTTGCCTTCCGGCACTTCGTCATGGAAGGCAAGGAAGTGACGAAGTGCCGGAAGGCAAGAAACAGCTGTCGCTGCTAACGCTAGGGCGTCCTCCCATATACCTGTCTATGCACATAGTTTGTATGAATAAATAAACTGAGAAGACAACGAGCGGTGAGTGCCATGTTTCTATTATCCTATTGTTGCTGTATGCATCTGGAACTCCTGTAACATAGAGCACCACCCGTAGAGTCTGATCACCTACTGTGCCCTACGTCTAGTTTGGACACACATGTAGTGCCGTACTCATCATACTCTCTCTGCACGATGGACCCCTTTAATTGTGTATAGAGCTCATTCTCATCCTGCTGCAGTCTTGAAGGGGTTATCCAGTGCTACAAAACATGGCTCTTGTCTCCAGTTTGGGTGGGGTTTTGTGACTCCGTTCCATTAAAGTGAATGGAACTTATTTGCAAACCACACCTGAACTGGAGACAAGAGTAGTGCTAACTCTGGAAGAAAGTAGCCATGTTTTTGTAGCACTGGATAACACCTTTAATGTTTGCTTGAAAAAGACCCAGACCCACTACTATGCCATCTACTAGAATTGATGGTCTTCTAGCGTGCATCCACAATCTACTTGCCTATCCTACCTAAGGTGCTGCTGGAACCTGTTATTTGCATAATATCTTACCTTTGCATTACCCCTATCGCTTTGCATTCTGGTGCATGGGAACCCTGTGTCTTTTATAAATCCTGATTTTAATTTTTACATATGGCATCTTATAAAGGGTAGCTTCACACGTACCGTATAACACCAGATTTTCTGCTGCGGATTCGCAGCAGATTTGACTAAATGAATTTACACAGTATTAAATTATGCAGATTTGATGCTGTGTTTATTCATTTAATCAAATCCGCTGCGGATCCGCAGCAGAAAATCTGGTGCGATACAGTACGTGTGAAGCTACCCTAAAGGGGAGGGGGGTATGGATACATATGATCTGGTCATGTCCAGTTATCCAAGACTATTGGTCCAAGGTGCACCATCTGTTGAATACAGAGATGAGTCTTCCTGAAGTAAGTGCCCCAGAAAATAGCTTACTAGGCTTGGTTAATGCCTCGGTCCTCACCAAGTATAGTCGTATACTCTACAGCAGTGCTTCTCAATTCCATTCCTCAGGCCTCACCAACAGGTCATGTTTTGAGGATTTCCTTAGCATTTCACAGGTGATATAATTATAGTCAGTGCATCAGGTATTATCACAGCTGTTTTTTGTATGGGATATCCTCAAAACATAACCTGTTGGTGAGGCCTGAGGACTGGAATTGAGAAGCACTGCTCTACAGAATACGCCTCTACTATGTTCGCAACACCATCCTACTTAATTGGAAACGCCCTAAGCATCCCACTCTCTCTCACTGGATACAACTCGTAGACGAGGACCTGGGAATGTACAAAGTCACCTATTCAGCTAGAGGTATCCAGCATGCTTCTATCATATTTAGAAGCCATGGTTGTCGGCTCAAACGACACTGGCTAGGTTGAGGGATGAGGCACAGTTCCCTAGCCATGTGTGAAGATAGTGAGCGAATGAATTTTGTGTCAGCTCTGAATACAAATGTAACACACAATGGGGGAGATGTATCAAACATGGTGTAAAGTGAAACTGGCTCAGTTGCCCCTAGCAACCAATCAGGTTCCACCTTTCATTCCACACAGACTCTTTGGAAAGTGAAAGGTGGAATCTGATTGGTTGCTAGGGGCAACTGAGCCAGTTTCACTTTACACCATGTTTGATAAATCTCCCCCAATGTCTTTATTGTCGACTATTCTGCCCTCATTTGAGAATGGGTGCTACGCAGATCATTCTGTTGTAACGGAGTTTTTTTTCCAAATGTTGTTTTTCATTTTCTAGTATACTTTGTATACTACATGGCTCCAGATTAAGAGTGATTGTTTTTCAATGTTTTGTATTCTATTGTTGTTTAAAAGCATAAAGAAAAACTTTTAAGAAAACCTACCTCAGGACTATTACACTCTGCCTTTACAAAGAGGATATTGCAGAACTTAAACACAGTTGCAGCAGCAACAAATTTTAATCCTGCGATATTATTGATAAATCTTACCGTTTTAGAGATTCCAAAATAGTAACTTCGTCCACAAAATTTAATAAAATCTCATGTCATAAACACATCCAATACATATAGACCCCACAAGGTAGTATTTATGTTTCGCCACAGTTAAACCTCAATAACACAGTACCTTCTAGTGTCTCTTTATGACTATTTACAGAACTTTGTTTCCTGTAAAGCAGTAGTGCATAGCGTGGACAGGGAAACTAGAAATTTGTCAAATTACCGATTTTACGGAGTTCAAATGAAGAATCAAACTGATGTCCAGCCGCCAAGAGGAGCACTGCATAATTGATTCCAGACTGAAGAGTTGGCTCAGACTCAAACGCTCTCCTATACCTATAAAACCAAACAAATTGGGAATGACTTATAAACACAAAAGTTAACATCCAGAGCCTCCTGTATAATATTCCATCACTCGCTACCTCCTGGTCTCTACTCACTGGTGGTCTACTTGCTTCGCTTTATAACCAGTTTAGCATAACAGACCAGTTTGCCAGAGTAAAAAAACAATACTTGCAAATCAACAGATCATGGGATCAATATTCTGCATTTCTCGCGGGGAGCTCATAGGAGATAGCAGCAGTCTGCTTCCACTGCTTCTATAGCACGGAGCGATGATAGCAGAACATTTCTCTCCTCCTTGTTTGTCTTTCAACATGTTGATAGACATTAAAAGACAATAATGAACCGGCATCATGCAAGTCGGCTGATTGTTGCACGACACAATTATCGTCTGTAATGGCCGATAATCGCTTTGTGTAGTAGAGCTATATGTGTAACTCAGATATTTGTGCACATCAGCCATTATCAAATGCTTTACAGCTTAGATACGAAAAAAATGCAGCGGTAGTTCATTTCTTTGTTAGTATAAGTAATGCTTTTATTTATATTTTAAAAGAGGACTTCCCTAAGCCACACACTTCCCTAAGCCATACACAGTGACCAAATCTTCAAAATTATTATATTGGTTTTGATAGGGGTTATTAACATATTTATACAATATCATATGACCTCTTAGCCTTCCATTAGGTAAATAAATTTAGTTTTGATAATTTACATACCTCCTTACCTTCCTTTTTTTCAGCTGGCTAGCACAAGGGTGCTGTGCTCACTTACCTGGCATTGCGTGACAGGAGCAGGTACGTGAGCACCTCATCCTGGTCCAGCCAGCTGAAAAAAGACAAAAAAAGGAGAGAGGGGGTGCTTTTTCTTCAAAATAGGGCTTTTACACATCTTTTGGAATGTGAATTTCTAAGGTAATGTGTTCCCTGAGCCATTATTCGAGACAGAACGTTTTTTTCCCCCCCATTATTCTTCATATAAGTGCGATTTTCCATGGAGCACCGCCACATGAAATAATCCTTATATCCAATGTTGCCACACGACCCTGCTGAGTTACAAGCCACAACTGCTTTTGATCGCAACATGATTGCTCACGCCTGCAACTGTCCAGGCCCGTTTGAAGTTCACCAATAACCATCTAGATGATCCAGAGGAGGCATGGGAGAAGGTCATGTGGTCAGATGAGACCAAAATAGAACTTTTTGATATCAGCTCCACTATGTGTTTGAAGGAAGAAGAAGGATGAGTACAACCCCAAGAACACAGTCACAGACATGAAGCATGGGGGTGGAAGCATCATACTTTGGGGACACAACACCTGCACCGCATTCAAGGGAGGATGGATTGAGCCATGTACCGTGAGATTTTGGCCAAAAGCCTCCTTTCCTCAGCTTTCCTGAAGCTGGGTCGTGGCTGGGTCTTCCAGCATGACAAACACCTGAAACACATAGCCAGGGCAACTAAGGGGTGGCTCCAATAAAAAATGAATTAAAAAAAACAAACAAAAAAAACAAACAAAAAGAAGCAGCTACGTAAGATGCATTTCAAGGTCTTGGAGTGCCCTAGCCAGTCTCCACACCTGAACCAAATAGAAAATCTTTGGAGGAAGCTGAAATTCAATGTTGGCCAGCGACAGCCCCGAAATCTGAAAGATCTGGAGAAGGTGGGACACAATCCTTGCTGCAGTGTCTGCAAACCTGGTCAAGAACTCCAGGAAACCTCCAACCTCTGTAACTGCAAACAAAGGTTTCTGGACCAAATATTAACTTCTGTTTTTCTTTTGTATCAAATAATTATTAATGTAATCAAATGCAATTTCATTATTTAAAAACCAAACTATGATTTTCTGGAATTTCTTTTATCGATTCTGTCTCTCACAGGTGAAGTCACCTACCATAAATATTACATACCTCTCCATTCTTTGTAGGTGGGAAAACATGCAAAAATTGGCAGTGTAGTACGTGTACTTATTTTTCCTACTGTATGGTAAAACTGTCTCCTGTTTTGCAGATATTGTTCTTCTAAACACTTACACAATACAATAGCTCCAGGGCTGCCATAGTAAATATGAGAACCAAAATAAGGAAGTTTGTTAAATGACAGATGTACTCTGCAGACAACAGAACCATACATAAAAGATATATACAACCAACACAAAAGGAGAGGAAAAAATTTCTATTACTACAATTACTACATCACAAAAGAGAAAATGCTACATGTTGAGAAAGCTTTTCTGTATTTGTCTCCTACAAATAATGGGGTTTCCCAGGAAGTGATAGGTTACACAACTGGCACATTGTAAAAATGCAGATCAACACTTTCTACACGTATACAGAAGGGGGTGGTATTTTTAGCACTTGGGTTACAAATATCTGCACAGTGCCGATGCTTGATTTGTGCCCCTCTACATAAATCCTGTGTGCACCGGAGTCACTCCGTGTCACGGCTGGCGGGAAATCTTGCCGGCAACCATGCCTCCCTGGGAGCGTCTGTGTATAGGAGGGCTGACACTCCCAGGTAGTGTGGTTGCCAGCAAGATTCCCACCTACTGGAGCCTATTTAGAGCTGTAACAGTGACTTCTGCATGACTGGTTCTCTACAGGCTCCATTCATATGTACTGTATAGCAGCATATTTTACGCAGCAAAAGTTGCCAGAAATACGCAGCAGATTTACTACCCAAGTATTTCAATGGGTAGCAAAACTTGCAGCCAACCTGTGTGTTTTATGCTCCTGGGGTTGAGTGCGGCGCTCCCAGTACTTGAATTGCAAAGATGCAATAGAATACACTTACTTTCTCAGGAAGCACTGAGAGGGTGCTCTTCTCAGCCATGCTAGCTACCAAGGCTAGCGCTGCAAAGAAGAGAACTCACCAAGGGCTGAAGGCTGTGTTCCCACATTGTGTTCTCAGCACAAATGCAACATGGCAACAGCGCAACACTAAACCCCTTCAGCTCCTGTCTGCATGGCATTTTCCTCTGCACTGCAGCCTCTAGTGATCCTGGCTTAAGTGCAGTTGAAGACACACCAAAAGTGGGGAGGGGTAAGTGTGCTATATTGTTGTGCGGCCATTACCATTCATTGTTATCAGCTTCACATCTGTTTCCACACAACTGTGTGGCTGATAATAATAATTTTTTAATTTCTACAAAAGATCATATCAGCCAACGAGCGGGCATCTGCTGGCTCGCTGGCTAATCTCTGGCTCTTATTCATCCCATAACCGGCTTAAGTGTTCCTAGAAATGCATATAGCTGATATGTAAAAGGGTCTTTAGGAAACCTTTGCAGGTATATTTTGTTCTTTAGCTGACCCTGAGTATTTACAATACTGAACTTTTTCACAATTTTTTTATTTTCTGTTTTACATATAATATTCTTTCTATTTTGCATGATAATAATCTTAAGTTCTCTGTTTGATATGACTTGTACATGATTAAAGTAGAGCATAGTAATATTTTAATTACAATATCCAAAATGCTTTGTCACATATGTTTTTCATTATTGTATTTTTTTTTACAATTTTTTTGTTCACTTGTTATGTCTATTGTATTCACATGATCTCCATTTTTCATTACTTGTATGTATCTATGTATTTGTTCTGCCCTTCCATAGGGGGAAGGTTCTTGCATTGTCATGTGATGTAATTGTCTACAGGTGATTTCCTGAGATTTTTTTGTGCTTATAAATTAGTCTTTGTACAAGTCTCCTATATGCTGTGATCAAGGTTCAGAGCGAGCTGAAGCGCGTCTAGCATTTTCAGAGAACTTGCGTTTTTGTATATAATGATTTTTATGGATTCTTTACAATAAATACTGGATTTTATTGGATTGCTGGAATAGGTTTCGTTTATCCATGCTACAACGCCTGATCACTCACAGGTGAGGTCCTTTGCATTCCTTCTCCGGTGAGACGAACAGTTCCAACCTCTACATTAAGCAAGGATTGTTGGAGTAAGTAGCGGGTAAAAACTTTTTTTTGCAATTAAAATTTTACATTGACTTTTAGTTTTTTATTAGCTGCAAGCCATAATCATCAAATTCAAAGAAATAAACACTTGAAATCAATCTGTAACAAATCTATATAAGATATGAGTTTCAATCTTTGAATTGAATTACTGAAATACATTACATTTCAATGGTATTCTATTTTCCTGAGATGCACCTGTAACATATCTAATACAGTGGGCATGAGGACAGGAACAAACATCAATGTTAACCCTTCCCCGGGGTTCAGCAAGAGCCACACTGCCATTGGTTGAGTTGAGAACTGCAAGACCTAGTCTGTATCTTTAGGCCTGGAGACACAGCAGCAGGAGCCACTGCTTGTGTGATCTGGAACTGACAGCATATATATATATATATATATATATATATATTATATATTTTTTTTTTTTTTTTTTTAACATCTGTTATCAGCAATCATATGAATAATAGTGGCACTCACCTGCCAGGATGTAATAATAAAATGACTTTATTTCGGATTCATGGTAATGAATTATCTGATAGATAAAATGTTACTGTTCCATCACTAATCCTGGTGATAATATAGGGAGACAGCTCTAAGGTGTCAGAAAGTTATATAGATTTATGGATTCCTTTTATTTAAAAATATCCAGTCTTTCAGTACTTATCAGCTGCTGTATGTCCCTGCAGAAAGTGGTGTATTCTTTACCAGTGCTCCCTGCTGCCCCTTCTGTCCACGACAGTAACTGCCAAGAGCAGGAGAGGTTTTCTATAGGGATTTGCTACTGCACCCATGTCAGATTGGAGAAAATACAGCACTCCTGCAGGACATACAGCAGCTGATTAGTACTGGAAGACTGAAGATTTTTTAAAAAAAGTAATTTACAAATTGATATAACTGTCTGACACCAGTTGATTTGAAAACATTTCTTTCTGGCATGAATCCTACTTTAATGAGAGGAAGATAGTTAGTAATAGTAATAAAAGTAAATCCAGTGGCCCTCTGCTGTGTGTTACAGAAGCCAGAGAAGGAAGTGCCAAACAAAAGAAGAAAGGTGAAAGTGATTTTTACTTGCACTACATGGTGATTCAAATGCTTGCTGATACACAATATTTACAGCTGAACAAACCCTTATCCAAGATATATTGTGTTCTACGCTGCTTATAGGTAGGATAGTAACTACTGCTAAAAAAAGGTCACTGTGACTAATGTAAAAATAAGAAAAAAAAAGATGACTAATGTAAAAGCATTGAAAGTGTGTTATTGCTGTGCATGGGAACACAAAATGTTATGAAGGAAATAAATCATGCTACTCTATGCTGCTGAAGCCAACATTAAAAATTAACTGCGGGACATCAAAAATATGATTATTAAAGAAATTAAATATGTATTAATACAGCATGAAATATTAATCCA
This sequence comes from Dendropsophus ebraccatus, assembly GCF_027789765.1. Lineage (NCBI taxonomy): Eukaryota > Metazoa > Chordata > Amphibia > Anura > Hylidae > Dendropsophus > Dendropsophus ebraccatus. Next base: position 12,804 of record NW_027209213.1, read on the forward strand.
GTCTTGCTTTGCTGAGTCCTGTAATTGCCCGTGGTCTTATGATTGTGTAAGAAGAACATTACTTTTAGTCAAAAATAGTGTGTGGCAATAATTTAACATACAGTTATTGCAAACAAGAACACAGATTGATGCAATGATGTCTGTAGGCTGTGTTCACACTGCACTAAAAATTCCAAGCACTTGCATTTTAGTAAACCTACTGCCACCTTATCTGAATAGACTCCTGTTATAGTTAACTCTGGAGAAAAGACATGTTTTTTAAATCATCTGGTATCAGAAAGTTATACAAATCTATCTTACTTCTTTCTCAAGAAACCTCAAGTCTTCCAGTACTTATCAGCTGCTTCATGTCCTGCAGGAAGTGGTGTATTCTTTCCAGTCTGACACAGTGCCCTCAGCTGCCATCTCTGTCCATGTCAGGAACTGTCCAGAGCTAGAGCAAATCCCCATAGAAAACCTCTTTTGCTCTGGACAATTCCTGACATAGACAGAGGTGGCAGCAGAGAGCACTGTCACACTGGAAAGAATACACCAATTTCTGCAGGACATACAGCAGCTGATAAGTACAGGAAGACTTGAGATTTTAAAATAGAAGTAATTTACATTTCTATATAACTTTCTGACACCAGATTTGAAAGAAACATTTTTTCGCTGGAGCACCCCTTTACCTTAGATTTTCCAAGACGACTTAAAGTAAAGTACCATGAAAATTAAAAGGCAATTTAACAAACAGCAGGAATTTAACAATGTATACTTACCAGTCCTTGTGCCTCTGTAGCACAGCTTCCATGTCTCACTGACGGCCGAAACCAGGTTTATCACATACCCAGCTCTTTCAGCTGCAAAATGTCTCTCCCCAGTCACTGATTGGGTGAGATGACAATCACTCAGCTAGGTATGTGACGTTACAGCTGGAATAGCGGCAGAAGGCTGGCAGCTGTCACCTGTACTAGGGAGCAGAGCTACAGGGCACAAGGATGGGTAAGTATACTTTGTTAACAATGTTTCCTGTCTTCTTTTTTTCAATTTCATGGGACTTATCCTTTAGGGCAAGCAAAACAGGTAAACTGACATAAAAGCTGCTCTATTGCCAGGACTAATATTTTTCATGACAAGCATATGATAACCTTCTCTTGTAGTCACATATGCTTGATATTATGCTAAAAGTTGGCTGGAAGCAGCATAAAATATTTCAATAAATAAAAGGAGGCCTATAAAAACTGGCTGGAGGAGCGGTTTCATCGCATACTAACCAACATATGCCTTTGTCTCGGCTTTCCTCATCAGTGAAGTTAGAATCCAGAAACATATCCTTGTAGATTCTTCCCACCAAGCAGTACACATCAGAGGCAACCTGGTCTTCATGTTGCACCATAGGTAACATAATCTCTAGAGCTTTCTCCCTATCCCCAGGCAGCTTCCTCCTAAACAAAAAAAAAACAAACAAACAATATGTAGAATGAAAATAATGATATACAGGGATACAGCTAAGAAACAGTAAAATCGAAACAGTCGAAAAACAGAAAGCAAGAAATATAAATAGCATATTGTGTTGCTTTCAAGTTACCTTTCCAAGATATCTTTTGGTTCTGAGATTGCTTTGTGTCTCAAGCGTGGATGAATGTAAAAGTCTACAGGGAACTCATATTACATGTATTATCACATTACTCATTTCTCTTACTGGAGTTCTGCATTTGCAGGAGCGTCAGGATAAGTTGGCAAGTCACTAAAAAACCTAAGGCTGCATTCACACGTTCAGGGTTTTTCCCGGTCCGTGATTGTGGTCCGGCAGCTACCTCCGTGATCCGTGCAAAACAGTCGGTTTTTCATCTGTTTTGCATCCGTTTTGTATCAGTGTCAGTTTTTTTCATGGATCTGTGTTAAAGCATTTTAAATTACATTGATTACATCACATCCATGTTTTTCACGGATGAACACGGTTGTCACATCCGTGTACATCCGTGAAAAACACGGATCTCATTGAATTCTATGGGGAATCCTTTCCGTGCATCCGTTCCGAGTAATGACATGTCTTATTTTTAAATGGAACGGATCACGAATCCGTGAAATAACTGAACATCTGAATAGCCCAATAGAAAGCAATGGGCTGTAAAATTGTCCGTACGCACAGATCCGTGAGCACGGACAACTTCCCGGAACGTGTGAATGCAGCCTTAATGGAAAGTGAAGATATGATGGAAAACATCACAGACATCAGGTAGTTAACCTACGCTATGCATTCCTGATCTCACTATAGAACTTTGCTTTTTGTTATCGGATGCTTTTTATGGCAAATGTTTGCATATTTTTTGCATATTAATACAACACCAAAAAAACAAAAGAAAGAAAGATACAAACAAACATTCTTTCCTTCCATCATGGGCAGTCAAATATCTTTTTGCTACAGTCTCTACTAAAACATAAATCCAATACTTATAAGCACACAGAAAATGGCTGTCTATCTAATCTTATCTAATCTATCACCTATATATCTAATCTATCTCTTATCTCTTATCTATTTATTCTATCTAATCTTTTTTATTTTATCTAATCTAATCTAATCTCATATCTCCTATCTAGGCATGAGAGCTGCAGCAGCAGCATGTAGACATGCTGCCCTCTTCCCAGCCAATAACGGCTTATTGGCAGTCTGAGCACTGAGAACTTAAAGCGACTCTGTACCCACAATCTGTCCCCCCCCCCCCCCAAACCACTTGTACCTTCAGATAACTGCTTTTAATCCAAGATCTGTCCTGGGGTCCGTTCGGCAGGGGATGCAGTTATTGTATTAAAAACAACTTTTAATCTTGCAGTGCTGTGTCTAACGGCCGGGCTTACATTTGTATATGCATTAGGCTGGGACCACCTCTCCGTCCTTCCTCCCCACCCTCCTCATCATTAGGAATGATCCAGGAACATTTACTGCTGTTTGAGCTTTGCACAGGTGTATTAACGATCCAGCCCATGTTCATTATACACACAGGTGGGGAATAGGAAGCAATCTGCCTGGAGGATTCCTAATGATGAGGAGGGTGGGGAGGAAGGACAGAGAGGGTGTGCCAGCCTAACGCATATACAAATGTAAGCCTCGGGCCGTTAGACACAGCGCTGCCGGATTAAAAGTTGTTTTTTATGACAAGAACTGCATCCCCTGCCAAACGAGAGCCCAGGACAGATCTTGGATTAAAAGCAGCTATCTGAAGGTACAAGTGGTTTTGGGTGGGGGGGGTGGGGGTCAGATTGTGGGTACAGAGTCGCTTTAAAGGGGTAGTGCAGGCGTTTAACTTTTATTCAGTAAATAACACACATTGCAAAAGTTACACAAACTTTGTAATGTGTGTTATTCAAGTGAATGTACCCTCCCCCCCCCGCCACGTCATCTGCTGCTCAGCCGCGATTGGCTGAGCACAGTTATGCTCAGCCAATCGCGGCTGAGCAGCTGATTGTTATGTGTTATGTGTTTAGTGAATAAAAGTTAAACGCCGCACTACCCCTCTAAAGTGTCACTGTTGTTTAAAATATTTTTGCAGAAATTGATTTTAAGAAACTTTGCAATTGAGTTTATTAGCCGTAAAATGCATTTTTATCATGAAAAAGCAGTTTGAAGCTCTCCCCCCCTGTCTTCATGGTTCTCTTATGAAAGGGGGAGGGGTTGAATAAGATGAGGCACCAAAACAGGACAACAAAGAATTAATTTACAGCTATATCACGGGGTTATCTCCTCTAAAGTCAGCCCTGACCTCTCTGACCTCTGAATACCGACTTTCACACAGCTCCCGCTGTGTAATCCTTTGTTCTCTGCTTTCTGCTGGCAACTAATCTCCCTCCTCCCCCTTCCCTCTCCATAGGTTACACAGGGCACGTCTGATGTAAAAGGGTCGAGATTTCCTGATAATGAACCGTAAATGAGAGAGAGGAGGGAGGGGGGGGACCAGGAAAAAGTCTTTTTGAATGCAGATAATGGCACATTTGCCTAATAAACCCAATTGCTCTGCCTGCCAATCAAGCGTGAGCAGCTGGAAAAAGGGCGGAGGCAGCGTGACTACATGCCGCTGTGGCTCCGCTCTTATGCCTACCAGGTGCCGCAATGGATGATTAAAGATTTTGGATTTTAGTATTTAAGAAGAAGTTTCATGAAAAAAAAATCACTGGCAGGCAGAGGGGTATAGGAACATAATAAAGAAAAAGTTCTTACCCGTCCCCGTGCACCTGTAGTGCCACTCTTCTTTCAGACAGCTGCCAAATGTCGCGGTTTCCTGTTACGTAACGGCCCCAGCCCTGCTGATGGATTGCCTGCTCAGCCAGTCAGTGACTGCAACGGTGTCCCGCCCCAGTCACTGCTTAGCTAAGTGGACAATCCTAAAGAAAACTATAGTCCTCTAAATCCTTGCATAGTAATAGAAGATTTAATTAATAGGGACGCATTAGAGCAGACGTGTCAAACTCAGGCCCTCCAGCTGTTTTAAAATTGCAATTCCCCTCATGCCTGGACAGCCAAAGCTAAAGCTGTGGCTGTCCAGGCATGATGGGACTTGTAGTTTTGCAACAGCTAGAGGGCCTGAGTTTGACATCCCTGCACTAGAGGATGTATAAAAGCACAGATATAATATATATATCTCCCACCAGGCTATGGTGGCATGTGCTATGTAAATACAAAATAGAAATAATTGAGAGCGCATGCGCGCGGGGTTCATGGCGGACGCGTCCTGCTGAGCTCCGCAGTCCCGCCAGCCTCGGCAGCGCTAAATAAGCGAATATACGCTCCGGTCCGGCTCCTATTCTCCCCGAAAAGCTTGGTGACTGTCCGGGCTACAGGATGGCGACGAGGACGGGCAAGAAAAGCAAGGGCACCGGCCACATAGCAGCTCCTCATGTCGCTGCGCAGCGTCGGCCCTCCCCGCAGCAGACTCGGTCCGGCGCCATCTTGCCTCAGCGTGCAGCCTCACAAGCTTCCCCCAGGAGCGACACGGGACGGCAGGCTTCTCCCAGGAAGGAGGTAATAACTGCCCAGTCCCCCATGGCGTCCACCCGCGCCAGATCACCCAGCCCCTCCTCTGACATCTTTGGGGACCAGGATACACAGGGCTCGGCCCTGGATAAAGTAATGCGGACATAGCCCTCAGTCAGTCAAGTTCTGACTTGGCACCCAGCCAGCACAGCCCGGACAGACATGAAATGGAGGGAGGTAACATAGTAACATAGTAAATAGGGTTGAAAGAAGACAAGAGTCCATCAGGTTCAACCTAGGAAAATCCTACTGTGTTGATCCAGGAAGGCGAAAAACCCCTATGGGGCAGAAGACAAACGCCCCACCACAGGGAGAAACTCCCCCCCCCCCCCCCCCCCCCTCCCCCGACTGCAATGGCAACCAGAACAATCCCCGGATCAACGTATCACCAGAAATCTAATGCCCATAACTTGTAATATTATATTTTTCAAGAAAATCATCCAGGCCTCCCTTGAACTTATTTAATGAATCAGCCATGACAACATCATGTGGCAGAGAGTTCCACAGTCTTACCGCTCGTACAGTAAAGAACCCGCGTCGATGCTGATGATGAAATCTTCTTTCCTCTAGACGTAGAGGATGCCCCCTTGTCATTGTTACAGACCTAGGAGTAAAAAGACCACTACAAAGATCTCTGTACTGTCCATTCATATATTTGTACATTGTGATCAGATCGCCCCTAAGACGTCTTTTTTTCTAGCGTAAATAACCCCAAGCGTGATAACCTGTCCCTGGTACTGTAACCCACCCATTCCCTTAATGACCTTTGTTGCCCTCCTCTGCACCCGCTCTAGTTCAGCTGTGTCCTTCTTATATACCGGTGCCCAAAACTGTACACAGTATTCCATGTGTGGTCTGACCAGTGATTTATAAAGAGGCAAAACTATGTTCTCATCTTTAGCATCTATACCTCTTTTGATGCACCCCATTATTTTATTAGCCTTGGCAGCTGCTGCCTGGCACTGATCACTAAAGTTGAGTTTACTGTCCACCAATACCCCCAGGTCCTTTTCGGAAGTAGTTTTACCCAGTGTTTTATTATTTAGCACATAACTGTACTTATTATTTCTATGGCCCAAATGCATAACCTTACATTTATCCACATTAAACTTCATTTGCCATTTCTCCGCCCAAGCCTCTAGCTTCTCCAAATCCCTCTGTAATATGATATTATCCTCCTCTGTACTGATTACTTTACCCAGTTTAGTATCATCTGCAAAATGGAGATTCTACTCTGTAGCCCCTCTACAAGATCATTAATAAAAATATTAAAAAGAAGTGGACCCAACACTGACCCCTGTGGTACCCCACTAGTAACTAAAACCCAATCTGAATATGTTCCATCAATGACCACCCTCTGTTTTCTATCACACAACCAGTTACTTACCCATTTGCATACGTTTTCCCCGAGTCCCAGTATCCTCATTTTGTAGACCAACCTTTCATGCGGCACAGTATCAAATGCCTTTGAAAAGTCCAGATACACAACATCCACAGCCTCCCCCAGGTCCAGTCTATAACTTACCTCTTCATAGAAGCCGATCAGATTAGTCTGACAGGACCGATCCCTCATAAATCCATGCTGGTGCTGCGTCATAAGATTATTTTCATTAAGATACTCCAGTATAGCATCTCTTACAATCCCCTCAAATACTTTACCTACTATAGATGTTAGACTTACAGGCCTGTAGTTTCCAGGATCACTCCTTGACCCCTTCTTGAATATTGGTACCACATTAGCTATGCGCCAGTCCTGTGGAAGAATCCCTGTCGTAATAGAATCTTTAAATAATAGGAATAACGGTCTGTCCAACACAGTATTTAATTCTTGCAAAACCCTAGGATGGATACCTTCTGGGCCCGGTGACTTATGGATTTTAATGTTTTTAAGGCGTTTCCCCACTTCTTGTTGTGTTAGGCAGGTGAGATTTATGGGAGGATTAACATTATCCCTAGTCATGTCGTCTGTTATGGGATTCTCCTCTGTGAATACAGTAGAGAAGAATGTATTTAGTAGATTGGCCTTTTCCTCTTCCCCCTCCACCATTACACCCAGATTATTTTTGAGGTGACATGGAGGACAGAAACTCTGCACACATGATGCACTATTCTCCTGATAAAGTTCTCCTGTCCAGATTTTCATTACTTTTACAGCAAGAATTGGGGAAAGCCTGTTCCAGGATTACTGCTGACTTGAAATCTGACTTTCAGTAACTGGGGGTGAGGTTAGAGGCGATGGAATCTAAAATAGATGCTACTGTGAACACAGTTAACCAACATTCTTCCTGCATGGGGGAGCTATATGATCAACTTGATGTAGCACACGCAAAAATAGAAGACCTTGAAAATAGGTCACGCCGTGAAAATTTCCGTATTAGAGGCCTATCTGAGAGTGTCACGGACCTAGAGGAAGCGGTTAAAGAACTGTTTCATCTTCTCATTCCTGATCTCCCGGACCGCTACTATGACCTAGATAGGGTTCATCGGGCTCTGGCGGCGCCCAGGGCTGACGGCCTTCCAAGAGATGTTGTGGTTAAGCCTCACTACTATATGGCAAAGGAAAAATTGCTGAGAACTGCTCGAGATAATCCTGAGTTGATGCTCCGCGACATGCCCATCCAGATATATGCGGACCTGGCTCCCAGTACGATCCAAAAGCGCCGCACGTTGAAACCTCTGCTACAAATTCTGCAAAGGAAAGAGATTCGATTTCTCCGCTGTGGAAAGGGGGTTCAAGATCGCGGCCTAAGTGATGGCCTAATTGATGTTTGAGCATGTCCTGTCCTTGGACTTTGGTGTGAATATGCTCTGGACTGTCACCGTTTCTATAGTACCCTTGCTTATTCAGTAATGTTTCTTTGATTTATGTTACTGTTTTGGCTTCATGTAGGGAGCTTGACCCACGATAGGCTGCCATGTACTGATGGGGTTTTGCCCTTGTGCTCTCCCTGACCTCCTGAGCTTGCTCATCTAATTATGGGGGGGCAATCTCTTAAGGTCCTGTTTTGGGGACCTTGGTCCCTTGTAGATTTTCTCTTAACTTCTTCTTTTCTGTCCCCTTCCTTTTCTTTTCCCTCTTGTTTGTCCCTCTGTCCCTTGCTCCCCCTTGGCTTGATGCTTAGAGTGTTCAGAACATACATAATGGCGTCCCATAGGTCTGACCTCAAGGTTGTTACACACAATGTCCAGGGTTTTGAATAGTCCAACTAAAGGAAAAAGCTTTTCAGTTATATCATTCTATGGCTGATGGCTAAGGCTGATGTTGTTTTTTTTGCAAGAACTTCATTTCTCCACGCATTCTGTACCAAAATTCATGCATAACCATTATCCTGTGTTTTTTTTAGCTTTGGCGGACGAAAAGAAGAAAGGAGTGGGCATCTTCTTCTCCAGATCGGTTGATTTTACGCTATCCAATTCTTATAGCGACCCTGACGGACGTTACCTGTTGCTGACGGGTACTCTGCAAGGCTCCCCAGTCTCCTTTACATCCTATTATGCACCCAATACGGGACAGGTACAATTTTTCCAAAACATGTTTAAACTATTAGCACCCCACTTCGAGGGGCGCCTGATTTTTGCTGGCGACTCCAATTTGGCTTTGGACACTTCTCTAGACAGAAAACCTGGAGAACTGTCCAAGTCCAGAGCCCCTTCCTAGCAGGGCCTTCTACTGGCCAAATTGTTTCATACTTACGATTTGATTGATGCCTGGCGGGCAGCGAACCCTACTACCAAAGATTATTCCTATTTCTCTGTAGCTCATTCCTCCTATTCTCGTATAGACCATGTTCTTCTCTCTTCGCAACTCTCCTTTAATCTTTCTAAGGCTAGTATTTCCCCTATACCATGGTCTGATCATGACCCGGTTTCAGTGGTGCTAGATTCTTTCTGGATTACCCCCGCTTTTCTGCCTTGGAGATTAAATGAGACCTTACTGACCAATCCTGTAGCTTGCACTGAAGTCCTTTCAGGTCTTCAAGATTTCTTTGCTGTTAATTTACCTCATGAGACCTCGCCTGCGATTAATTGGGAGGCCCATAAGGCCACGATTAGGGGTACCGTAATTAAATTAGCTTCTACACTCAAAAAGGAGAGGGATGCTACTCTACGGTCAAAAACTATAGAATACAAGCGGCTGTGCACCCTCCATAAAAGGAACCCGAGCCCTGGGCTGTTATCTAAAGTTGAAGTAGCGAGGACTGAACTGAATATTTGTCTGACCTCGGTGGCAGAGCAAAGCCTGCGGTGGACGCAGTATAGATTCTTTAGTCAGGGTGATAAGCCTGGGTCTCTCTTAGCTAAACGTTTGTCTCCAAAGTTTCGACATACGGCTATCCCCACTGTGAGGCTCCCTAATGGGTCTGTTTCACAGCATCCCCCCTCAGTCTTAGAGGCCTTTCATAGATTTTTTTTCTAAATTTTATAAACGGGAGGGTGAGTTTCAAAAACCAATGGAGCAATCCTTATTCGCAGATTTGGATTTGCAGCAGACTTTAGCAGCAGCACACAAAGACTTAATGGATGATCCCGTTTTGCTGGAAGAGGTAAAGAGCGCCATTAAAGGGCTTAAACGCGGTTCCGCACCAGGGCCTGATGGCTTCTCCAGCTTTTATTATAAAAAATTTGTGGACATTGTAGCCCCACATTTAGTTTTATTGTTTAACTCTTTGAGAGAGGGGTCTGAACTCTGTTCTGACTCACTTAAGGCTTATATCTCGGTAATCCCCAAGCCCGATAAAGATCATCTCCTTTGTGAAAATTATAGGCCTATATCTCTTATTAATGTTGACATTAAAATCCTTACTAAAATTATGGCCACACGCATTAACTCCTTTATAGAGCAATATATTCACATAGATCAAATGGGTTTTGTCCCTAATAGACAGTCAGCGGATCAAACAAGGAGGGTGATAGACCTTGTATCCCTGGTGCAATCGCAGTGGGCTCCGACCTCCTCCAAACAAGCTTTGTGTTTGTCGTTAGACTTGCATTAAGCTTTTGACTCCCTGATTGGGAATATTTGTTCTATATTCTAGATAAATGGGGCTTCGGTCCAAATTTTTTAACTCTCTTGCGAGGCCTGTACTCTCACCCTACAGCTCGGGGTAAACATTAAGGGTCATATGTCTCCTGCTATAGGGGTAGAACGCGGAACTAGACAAGGATGTCCTCTGTCCCCCATTCTATTTATTCTTGCAATAGAACCCTTAGCGCGTCTGATTAGGGCACATGGGAGCATTAAAGGAATAGAGGTGAATGGTGAACAACATAAGTGTGCGCTTTATGCGGATGATATCCTGTTACTACTCACTTCCCCCTTGACCTCTCTTCGAATGTCTATAGCCTACTGGATAAGTTTGCTAAGGTGTCGGGTTTGCGAATTAAACCATAGTAAGTCAGAAATATTGAATGTAAATATCCCCCACGCGGCCGCCTAAATTGATCCAGTTAAATTTTGAGATGCGTTGGAGAGAAGATAAGCTAAGATATCTGGGAATCAACCTTACGTCTTCTCTTTCCTCCCTCTTCTCTTCAAACTTTATCCCTCTTAAGAAGAAACTGAATGAGGATCTGAAACTTTGGTCACTCTTAACCCCTCCTGGTTGGGCCGCATCGCGGCAGGTTAAAATGACCCTACTTCCGAATTATTATACTTATTTCGTACGGTCCCCATTGATATCCCACTTCCCTTTCTCCGGGGTCTACAGAGGGAGATCTTGGCTTTTATATGGGGTCCTCGTCGTTGTCGGGTGCCTCAACGGACACTGTACTCCAGCCGGACTAATGGAGGCCTTGGTCTGCCTAATATAATTAAATATTACTACGCTGCCCGCCTGGCCCCAATCGTTTCTTTACATCGTACCGCTGCCCATCCCGGCTGGGTTCCCATTGAACAATCTGCTTGCCCGGCCTTCCCGCTGGATCTGTTGCCGTGGCTTGCTATGAAGAAACGTCCACTGATCTTATGCCCACTCCTTTCTTCTATGCTGTCCCTGTGGGATCAGCTTAATCGTTCTTTTGCTTTGGGATCGGATCACACTCCGGCTGCTCCTCTTTTTGCCAACCCTGCATTTGCCCCAGGCATTCGCTCCTCTGTCTTTAAATGGTGGTCTGACAAGGGTTTATACAGAATTGGCAACTTTTTTAATAGACAAGGCATTCGCCCTAGAAATTTTTTTGTTACAATTCATAAATTGCCTGAAGCTGAACACTTTAGATATAACCAGATTGTTCATTTCTCACTGCTTGGAAAGATAGATGTGCGGATGTAACTGTGACTACGTTTTTTGAAGGTTTATGTATTAATTCCCCCGTCAGGGAAGCATGTTTTATCACTGTTGTATGCCCATTTCACCACACCTTCAGATAAGTTAAGTTACATGGTGCAGTGGGAAAGGGATTTGGCTCTTTCCTACTCCACACGGGAATGGCAGGATATAGCATCCAATACTGCTAAAATCTCAATTAACATGGCTTTGGTGGAGGCCAATTATAAAGTTCTTCTCCGCTGGTATTTGGTCCCGGCTCGTATTGCTAAAATGGTTCTTAACTACTCACCGCTCTGTTTTAGACAATGTGGTGGAGTTGGTACCATGAGCCACATTTGGTGGGACTGCCCAAAGGTAAAACGGTTTTGGAGACAAATTTTCAATTATTCTCGTTGACACAGTGCAATGTGTGCATGTGTCCTTCTGTTGCCTTGCTGAATGTGAGGGTCCCGGGGGCGTCCAAGGCCGTACAACAGTTTGCCTCATTTCTGTTTCTGGCGGACAAGATAGCGATTGCCACCTCATGGAAAAAAGGGGCGGTACCCCTGGAATTGGTGAGAGTTAAACTCAACTGGGTTATGGTCAATGACCGGCTGCATGCTCTTCTTCACGATAGGGAAGAAAAATTTCTAAAGGTCTGGCAGCCCTGGATTTCTTATATATCATCCTCTACGTAGGGTTGTTGGCCTTGGACGCCCCTGCGGTTGTACGGGCTTGGGTGGTGCGGGGGCCTTACACTACCTCCTTTCCCCCCCCTTCCCTCCCCCTCTTCCCCTTAATCCCTTTCCTGTTTTTCCTGGTATGTCTTGTCTGACTCTTCTTTTTCTCTCTTTTCTGTTTCTCTCTTAGTGCTTCCTCGGCCCCGGTCCCACCGGACGCTGGAACCCGGGGTCTTTGTTTAGTTGAATTTAGCAGACGACGTTTCGGTCTGCCCGGTAGTTCTGACATTGGACTATGGTTAAAAATGATGTGATGTTAGTTACACCCTTTTCTGCTGTCAATGATAGCTTCCACTTTAAACTGTTGGATTTATTTTATTTGATGTATGGTCATACATTGCCGATTGTGGGCTACTTTGTACACTTGATGCTCTTTCATTTGCAATTGTTTGCGGAACAAAACAAAAAACTTAATAAAACTTTTTGGAAACCCAAAATAGAAATAATTATATAACATAAATAAATGCCATATACCATCATAATAAAAAATGATCATCCCACTGTCAGTATATAACAGGCAGCCCCCTTAACCACCCTGCGGCCTGATGCATATGTAAGGGATGTAAATAGTTAAACATAGAATGTATGTAGGATGGTGTTTGTAGAAGTTGTGGACACACCTTGGAAGGAGATAAAAATGGGTAATAGTTGAATGTGTGTATTATATTGTTTGTAAACACCCATTGTTCAGACACCTTGAAGAGAACAAGTGAGGCCATGAGCTCCATTGATACTATTGTTGTAGCATCTTAGAGTCTGGACCATAGGTTACAAATCTAAATAAGTTGTTTAATTAATCTTAGCCACTCAGGTGCTGGGTAATAGAATATGTAACCGACACACACTACAATCAGAATAAGAGTTAATATGTATGTAACATCTAACCAATAGGAACTTGGACACTGCCCATGTCCTTCTTGGTTGGATGCCATCTTTTTCCTTTACAGTGGTACCTTGGTTTAAGAGCAATTTGGTTTAAGAGGTTGGAGTTTTTCAAAATTGTGATTTGGTTTGCTTTGGTGAGCGTTGCTTTGGTTTAAGAGCTCCCTGTACTGGGTGGGAGCAGGAGTGGGGGAGGGGCATGGTCTGCATAGCGGGGTCTACAGCCCTGTACTCTGACCCAGGAAGTCTCCCTCACCTTCCAAATCATAGCAGATCCACTTCAGGCTGGGGCCCACATCAGGGGACAGGACTGTGAAGGTAATTTCTCCATAGCTGTAACCCCTCTCTCCCCGGACAGAGAGTGCTGCATGTATGTGCCCACGTCTGCCCTGCTCGTTCCTTCATGCTCCCTGCAGTCTCTGTCAGCCCTTGTGTTTCCTATCCTCTACATTACTGTACAGTAACTTATAATATCACATATTCTGCTGTTTCTGAATGTTTATTCATTTGTTTTAGATGTTATTCAGAATAATAAATAATTATTTTTGGGGTTTGGAACCAATTGTCTGCATTTCTATGATTCTTATGGGAAAAATTTGCTTTGGTTTAAGAGTGATTTCAATTACAAGCACAGTCCCAGAATGAATTATGCTTGCAATCCAAGGCACCTCTGTATATATAAATTTAAATAGGTTGTTTCACAGAATATTGCGTCTGTGTCATGTCTCCCAAGCTTGTAAAGTTCCTCTACTGATAATTTGGAGTCCCGCTAGGAACTGGCAGTGGGTGATTTCCCCCCACACATGACCACACATGCACTCTGGCTTGCTTCGGGGGCTTCTGGCGTGTGGATGGCCCACCCAGCCAATCAATGGCTGCAGCGGGGAAGCGTATTGATAAGCTGAGCACGATGTCCAGACGCCGGGAGCCCCTGAAGCAAGCCAGAGTGCGGACCCGGTAATGTATGCACCAGGGGGATGACAATTTTGCTGTGAGTATAAAATTGTATTTAAAGTGACAGTGAAGGGATCCACAGCAGATTTAGATGCGTATCGCAGCATGAAATCCGCTGTCAATCCATCTGGTGTGAATCTAGCCTAAAGTACCATTCTAAAATAGTAAATGAATTTGACTAATATCTTGGTTGCTTAGAGAGCTGGTCAATAATTTTCTATTTTCAATATATGACCACTGTTACATACAGACAATATTATAGAATTATGGGTTGTGCTGCAACAGAATTGATAAACGTGCTCATAAAAGTGACATGGCTGATTAGAAAGCAGGTTCATAAAACAGTAGTTAACCCATCCAGCTAGCATTACATCCATATTGCTGCCATAAATCCATGGACAGGCGCACTGTATGATGGATGCTAGGACAGCACATTTTCCTTAATGCAATTGTGAGGCAGAGCACCATCAAAGAATTATACATTTTGCATTCTCTGTTTAGAATGGGAATAATGTAAAAGGAGGGCATACATTATAACTATGTAACTATGCAAAAGTTACCAGAGAATTATTCTCACCTGTTCAGGGCAAATGCATAGTGAAACTTCACGTGGAGATGGGAGGACAAATCAAAGGTCGGCAGTCTTTCTAGCGTCTCCACTAGCTTTACAATGGAATCATATTCCTTCACAGATGAGCCATTCATAAGAGAGAAAAAATTATTAAAATTATAATGGTGAAAGGCTGGTCTAGTTTTATACATCTGTGTATAGATACATGCATAACTTTTTTTAGTTCACTTTCTGAAGTCTATTAAAGTGGTCATTGGTTTTTTGGAGATAAAAAAAAAAAATACATAAAAACATACGTAATATGCTATTCAGTGACATTCTATATTTGTGATTTTTAAGGTAAGCATTGATTACCTGTCTGCCCGAGTCCCAGAAATTGGCTCTGGAAACTGTTATTGCAACGTGAAAATCTATAGATTTAGAGTAGGAAAATCTTATTGTACGCTGCCTTGTGATTAGTTCTTAAAAATCTGGTGGAGGTTAGCTTTAAAGGAACATACTGGCCAGAAGTCTCAAAAAATCCCATCTCACACCAGGAAGGTGCCAGGGGGACCAGAGCAGCATTAATGGAATGCCAGCACTGGAGTCGGGGACGGAGTTAAGTGGATGTTATTGTTTTTTCACACCCCTTAAAATATTATTATTATTATGGGAATTAAAGGCCTACGGACAGAGTACCCCTTTAAGCTTAAAAATTAATAAAGTGGTTGCTGGGCATTTTACATTGATGGCCTCTCCTCAGGATACCCCATCAATGTTGATCAGCATGGTACAGGGACACCATGGTACCCTGCCAATGGTTATTCAGCAGAGCCAAAAGCTCTGGCAGTACACAGTGAACAGGGCCATAGGAAAAGCCTTTGTCTCATTGTGTAGTGGTGGTGATGATTTACTGAATGGCAGCTCCCATTCATCTCAATGGAGCTAAACTGTAGTGACCTGGTGCCACACTACACTATGAATGACACCATGTGTATTTAGTCCTGTTTCATTGTGTATATGATAGGCATCAGCTCTGCAGATCGCGTAAAAGGCTGCCGATCACACATGCGCCTATATTGAGGAGAGGTCATAATGTAAAATACTCCAGAAAATCCATTTACCATCACAAAGCCACATTACACAAATAGTATTGAATAACCTGAATGCCCTATATGACAAGAGTAAATTGATAAATGATTCAGGAGACAAAACTTCAATGTTATCTACACGATGTCTTATCCTCGTCAGCCCTCAGCTGCTAGATCTTTCCAGTGTATTGGTTGCTGGAGCACGTTACTAATGTCATGAGGATGGCTTCTCTGAAGTACGGACTAAATAAAAACAGGGGAAAAAAAAATATTGCGTTGTCATCTCAAAATTATGTGTACTGCATGGACACCACTGACAGCATTTTATGCGTGGATCTTCCATTTTTACTAAGGATATGTGCACCACAAGGGGGGGGCTTTAAACTGAGTTAGTGTACAGTAGAATTTGGCTCAGTTGCCCTAGCAACAAACAGATTTTCACCTTTTTCCAAAGAATGTTAGGAAGAAAGGAATGTTATGGTTGCGAGGGCAAACTAAGACAATCTACTTTACACCAGTTGTAAATCTCACCCAGTTTTTGAAATGCTAAAACATAAAAAATGATGGTTTAGAATTCTCAAAAAAAAAAACATCATCAAATGGCTGTTTTAATTTACCATTGAAGAACATTGAAATTCAACGAAAACCATTATGTGTTCATTTGTACGTCCATAAAAATTACCCAAGTAAAAACAAATATATATATGACTTTTTTTTGGACATGTTTTACAGTTTTTTGGCCCATTATGTTTGCAAGCTGCTAAATAAATATTTGCTGTAGTAAAAAGAAAAAGGAAAAACTTCCAACAAAGGTTAAAAAAACAAAAAAACAATACATTTGAAATGACAGGAAGAACATTAATTTTTCATGTTACCATTCACAATAAGGGGGGCCTCACACATAGTTTAAAAATAAAAAATAAAAGTAATAACACGCTGTTTTATGCCTCTAAGGCTATGTTACACGTTGTTTTCGCCTTGTTGGGGGGGAACAACTGCCATTAAGAAGCAAAAATATGCTGTATTTTGACAATTACAGGCATAATTATCAAAATACAGATGTATTTCTCTTCAAAATGAAGGCCATCCATAAACAGGATCGTTGGTTAAAGAGCTCACAGTTTTTCAAAATGTGGACTTTGTTTAAGAGGCATTGCTTGGTTTTAAAGCTCCCTGTACCTGGGTGAGAGCATGTGTGGGGGAGGGGCATGGTCTGCATAGCGGGGTCTACAGCACTGTACTCTGACCCAGGAAAGTCTCCTCACCTCTCAAATCATAGCCGATCCATTCAGGCTGGGGCTTGCATCAGGGGACAGGACTGTGGATAGGTAATTTCCCTATAGCTGTAACCCTCTCTCCCAGACAGAGAGCACTGCTATACTGTGCCCACATCTGCCCTGCTTATCCTTCAGCTCCCCCCCCTTGCTGTCTCTGTCCGCCCTTGTGTTTCCATCCTCTCCATTACTGTACTACAGTAACTTATAATATCACATATTCTGCTGTTTCTGAATGTTTGTTTCATCTGTTTAAATGTTATGAGAATTAATAATTATTATTGTTGGGGTGTGGAACAATTGTCTGCATATCAGTGATTTCTTTGGGAAAATTTGATTTTGGTTTAAGAGTAGATTGGGATTACAAGCACGGTCCAGAACGAATTATGCTCGTAATCCAAGGCACAACTGTATGCTGACTAAAAAAAAAAAAAAATCAAACACTGTGAACATAGCCTGGGGCCCCGTGCACACCAGAGCAAGAAGGGCGGAATTCCGCCAGCCTCCATGTCACAATGACACTTTATGGGAGGCGGCTGTGCTTGCGTCTCTCTGGGCGCTGAAGAAGGAACATGTTCATTCTTCAGGGCGGGGACGGAGGAAGCCGCCGCGGCGGCCTCCCATAGGGTGTCATTATGACACGGAGAAATTCCGCCCATTCTGCTCTGTGTGCCGGGCTAAAAGTGCGATACAAAAATAAGTGAAGTTACCAACTAAGCAAGTGTTGGAGTTTAAGCTTTTTTCTGATGTTTACTATGTTATTAGGGCCCTATTACACAACAGATATCTGACAGATTTTTTTGAGCCAAAGCCCGGGAATGGGACTATAAGCAGTGAACAAGGAATTAAAAGACTGAGATTTATCCGCTTTTAAAATACATTCCTGGCTTTGCTTAAAAAAAAGTCTGTCGATAATTGTTGGTGTAATAGGCCTTAGACAACAGTTATTAGGTGGGCATCCACCATGTAAGTGAGCGTAATTTGCTAGATTTGCAGATAACTCCATGTAACAGGGCTTCAAGAGTCCAGACCTTAATTCTTTATGAGATAGTGGCTAGACTGAGAAACATGAGGGGGCACAGTATCAATGTTGCGCCCTGTGTAACTCATGGAAAAGGTTCAGATGGGATACACCAGGCGTAATGCCCCGCTCGTTGAGGGCGTCATTGGGCACATACTTTTCAAGTATACAAAAAATTTTGAATTAGACCTGAGCTACAGTAATGTAATACAGATGCCGGCTAAGTTTTACCAGTATGCTGGCATTATGGCTCGAGCAAACAGCTAATCGGGGATGCTATGTGTCGGCAACCTACTCGTCTGATATCGAGCACATACTGAGGGAAGGTAATCAATACATTTTGCCGGAAACAAA
>NW_027209214.1:0-30863 GCF_027789765.1 Dendropsophus ebraccatus
GCACGTATTTGGAAGATTTTTCAAGATTGGTGTGCGAGCAGGAGTATTGATGGACTTAAACCTTCTACTCCACAGTCATTGGAGTTTTTACAGGAAGGCTTCTATAAAGGATTAAAACCTAGTTCCATCAAGGTGCAGATAGCAGCCCTCTCTGCACACCTAAACTCACGTTTTCTTCAGATCTTGGAGGTAAAGAATTTTTTTAAGGCTAGACTAGGCCTAACCTGGTAAAGCAGATAGACCCATGGGACTTATCCTTTGTGTTGTGACGCCTGTGTCTTCCTTCCTTTAAGCCTTGGGAGGAAGTAGACTTCAAGTTAACATTGAAAGTTTCGCTTTTACTAGCCTTTACCTCTGCTAAGAGAGTTGGAGAACTTCAAGCCCTTGGCTCCGCACCTCCATACGTGATTTTTTTCCCAAGACAAGGTTATCCTTAGGTTCCTTCCAGGATTCCTGCCTATGGTGGCTTCATTTGCACATCAACCAGCCTATAGTATTGCCTGTATTTTCTCCTACTGGATCATCTGAAGAAGACTTGGATCTTTCTTTATTGGACGTATCCAGAGCTATCAAGATCTATCTACATAGAGTAGGTGATTTTCGTAAAGGCGAGAATTTCTTTATCCCTTTCGCAGGAAAGAACAAAGGGAGGAAGGCTTCAAAACCTTCAATATCCAGATGGATCTGTGACTCCATTGCCTTATGTTACTCCTCTGCAGATCTGGATCCACCAGAATTTACCAGGGCTCACTCTACTAGAGCTGTGGCCTCCACTTGGGCAGAGCGTGCCGCTGTGCCACTTGAGGACATATGCCAGGCAGCTACCTGGTCGTCTTTGACTACCTTTGTGAGATATTTCAGGCTGGATACTTCTTTCTTGTCAAGAACAACCTTTGCAAGATCTGTTCTTAATGCGGACATAATAAATAACCCGCCCATTGGGGATAATGCTTGCTAATTCCCCATATGTTGTGATGCCAATGGGACGTAAGGGAAGCTAAAATTGTGTTAATTTGTTTTCCCTGAGACCCATTGGCATCACAAGACTCCCTCCCTGTGTTTTTATGTTTCTTTATAATTAGACTGAGGTCTAGGGGGAGGTGGAGCCTATTTATACCTCATGGAGGAGGGGATTAAAATTTAATTGTTATTTTTTCATTAAATATTCCTTCGTCCCAGGGGCTCGCAGGGGCGAATTTACCCCATATGTTGTGATGCCAATGGGTCTCAGGGAAAACAAATTAACACAATAATTTTAGCTTGTTTAACAGTCGGAAGTGGAGCTCTCTCTGTTTTGTGCTAGGAGTAGCGGTGTGGACGAATTTAATCCCATTTAGTAATCGTTGTTCTAAATCATTACATTGTAAGTCGTCATACCATTTTGTCACAAATGCCGGGGGGGCACTGTCAAAAGAAATGGAGGAAAGCATTTGGTATATTGGTGACCGGGAAAGTCGCAAGGTCGTTCTGGAGCAAAGAAGGTCAAACGGTCCCGATTTTTCTGCAATGGCTATTGATTGAACTCGGTTGCTTGCTAATTTGAGAAGTTTATAGTACTGTACTTCTTGTTCTTGGGGCAAGACATATTGTTCTCTCAGTCGATCCCAGGAAGGAAATATTCCTTTTACAGAATCAAGTAAGTGACCTAAAGTAGTGATACTCCTCTCCTTCCATACTGTATGATCGGGGCTTCTAATTCCAGGTTGGAATAATGGCGAATTCCACAAGGGAAGATATTTAGAAAGTTTGAAGGGTAAATTGTATAGTTTCCTGACAGCTTTCCAAGTCGCTATTGTGTCTCTAAGAATGACATTCTGCCTGAAATGAGAAGGTAATTCAGAGATAGTACTATGGAGGAGTGCGGATAAAGGCCGTGGATGGGTAAGGGAGGATTCTAGTGAGAAGTTAGAGGTGTGATTGAGTCTCTAATATGTCTGTATATAGATGCCAGATTGTATAACCTGATATCAGGTAGCTGAGCGCCTCCTCGGTTGTTGGATCTGCATAAAGTATCATACGATATTCAGGATTTTTTTGATCTCCATATAAAAGCAGTGAATGTAGTTCTAAGTTTAGATATATCTTTATGTCTAAGGAGAATGGGAATCATTTGTATGGGGTATAATAATGGAGGAAATGATATCATTTTTATAAGATGTATTCTTCCCAAAACGGATAAAGGTAAATCTTTCCATCTTATTAGTTCTTGTTCAATTTTTTTGAAAAGCAGATTATAGTTTAGAGTATACAGAGAGGATGGAGAGGGACCAATTTTAATACCCAAGTAATATGAGATTCAACAATAGATATTCCTGTAGGAGAAGTCGATGGAGCTAAATGAGGGATCAGTGGTAATAATTCACATTTAGAATCATTGATTTTGAAGCCTGTAAAAGAGTTATAATAATGGAAGAGGTCTAGAATCTTAGTCATATGTACATTTGGGTTTTCTAGGAATATCAAAGTATCATCGGCAAAGCAAAGTACTCGTATCTCAGTATCTTTAATTTTTATACCTTCAAAATCTGGTGAGATCAATAAATGTCTAATTAGGGGTTCTAATGCTAAATTAAAGAGGAGAGGGGAAATGGGGCGTCCCTGTCTGGTTCCTTTATGGATATAGAATACATCTGAAAGAAAGCCTGGGGTGTGAATACGGGCTTTAGGGTGATTATAGATGATGGTCTCTGAATGGTCCTATTATAGCATAGCTTGAGAGGGCAATATCCAACCATTCCCAGCTTATATTGTCGCCATCCATAGTCAGTAGACCTGGGGAATGGACAGGATTTCTCCTCTTACAGAGTCTTGGATTGTTAAACCTGTTTGAATGTTAGTAACAGCAGCTCTACCTCGTATAAAACCCGTTTGATGGTTACCTATTAGTCTGGGAAGAAGAAGGGCTATGCGGTCTGCCATGATTTTTGTTAGGATTTTTAAGTCTTGATTGATTAAAGAAATTGGACGATCTGATTCAGGAGAAATAGGATCCTTGCCTTGTTTGTGAATAACAGTGACATATGCCATGTCACCTGAAGGGAGCATACATATATCCTGGATCATGTGGCGATAGACAGATGGAAGGGTGGGAATAATATTATCCTTTAGGCATTTATAGAACTCCGCCCCATATCCGTCGGGGCCTGGGGCTTTGTTGGCATGTAAGGAGGAAATAGTGCGAGAAATATAATCTAATGCAATGGGAGCATTAAGGTTTTTAGGAGCGTCATCATCCAGTTTAGGAAGATTAAGGGATTCTATACATTTATTTCCTTCATCTTTGTCTATAGGGTCAGGGGAGTACAAAGACATGTAGTATTTATGTAAAATGGAAGATAGAGCTTTTGGATTGGACTGTATCCAACCTGAATGGTCTTTCAAGGCTTTGATATGACTTATTGGGCGTTCACCTTTGGTAAGATTAGCTAATAGTCTGCCAGACTTATTACCAAATTTATAAAGTCTGGCACAGTAGTGGTCTCTGTACAATGTATTCAGTTTTTCTTGGGCCGTTTGGAACTCTTTCTTGGTTCTACACCACTTGGTTTTGTTATCTGGAGAGGGGTTAGAAAGAAAATTAGAGTAAGCAATACGGAGATTAGAGGTGAGGGTATCATATGAGCATCTAGCTTTTTTCTTATGATGTGATATATAAGAAATGATCTGTCCCCTAAGGACAGCCTTGGCAGTTTCTCATAATAGAATGGGGTCATTCGCATGCTGGTCGTCATCAGTAAGAAATTGTAACCACCATTGGCGTAGGTCTGAGATCAGGGTTGTAGGGAACCTCCATAGAATATCTGTTCCTTTTGGATAAGAGTTTCGAACAATAAAAGTTATGGGTGAGTGATCAGAGATCACCATGTCGTTTATAGAGGAGTCATCGATTAGACGTAGCATCTCGGACGACACCATGAAGTAATCTAATCTCGACCAGGCTAGTTGTGCATGTGAGAAGAAAGTATAGTCCCTATCCTCAGGATGACGATAGCGCCAGGAATCCGATAGGCAGGTATTAGAGAGTAGAGGGGACAGAAAGGTATCAGAGGAGGAAGGGATATAAGTCAATGTTTTGGTTCTTTTTCTGTCTTCTTGTGTGTTGAGTACAGTATTAAAGTCACCACCTAAAATAATGTTTTTTTCAACATCTTGGATAATATTATTTTCCAAATTTTTAAAGAAGTGGGTACAATGGTCATTAGGACCATAAACGTTATAAGTGCTAAATTGGCCAGAAGCAGTAGTTATAATCATGTGATGTAATCTACCGTCTGAATCAGAATTCTGAGAGACAATTGTGTGACTGAAATTCTTATGAATAAGGGTTATGACTCCCCCTTTGTTATCATTAGCAGGAGAACCATAAACGTGTCCTACCCAAAATTTCTTCATTCTAAAATCGTTTCAGATAAATGGGATTCTTGCAAAAGTGCCACATCCGCTCCTAGTCGTTTTAGATGTTTAAGGATCATCGTTCTCTTAGATGGACAACGCAATCCTTTAACATTCCAAGATATTATTTTCATAAAGACCGATAGAGGAGGAGGTCAGTGTGGAATGAGGTCCTGGGAGCTATCCTGGCAATAGAGTACGATTGTGCATAGGAGATATACATATAATTGTGGAGATATAAAGCAATAACATATAACAATAAAATAAACAGTGAGTAATAAACAATCAAGAGAATTAAAAGAGAGAGAAAGAAATAGGCGAAAGAAGGCGTCAACAGGACTTCACTTTTTTAGCGCAACATATGGAGTTTTCGCCAACTCCGAGCGACTGAAGGAAAATGAGATAAAAGAATGAATAAGTAGATAGCGTATAAACCATAGAGAAGATTCATACACCAAGAAAGTGTAACCTGCTGTGAAAGGAATCAGTACGTCTAAACCTCACAATAGAAATATGTAATATGTAGAGGTTATCCTATAGAAAATAACAGGGAAGGAAGAGAGAGAAAAAGAAGGGGGGGGGAGTTATAAGAGGAAATAGATACACCTATAAATAAATTATAGCTATATGTATATATAATAAAATGTTCAGTCTATATCTATAGAAGGCAGGACAGGGCTGTCACGGCGGCGTCTCTTATGCTGATCAGTATGCGGTGGTGATAAGTCTGGAGGATCTCCCATTAGTGATGAAGCTTCTTCTGGGGTATTGTACATAGTAGAGGATCCATCATTGTTGAAGACTTTAAGGACGGCCGGGAAGATCAGAGCAAATCGGATCTGGCGCCGTACCAGGGTCGTGCAGATGGGGGCGAAGGCTTTCCTTTTCTGTACTACCACGGCTGAGTAGTCATTGAATAGCGGTATTTTATTCCCTCTGACGAGGACATGTGACTTCTGCTTGCGGTATGCTTGTAGTATAGCCGCCTTATCAGCATAGTTCAAGTATCTGACAATAACCTGCCGGGGCTTAGGGGTAATGTTAGGCTTAGCAGCAGCTGAGACATTAGGAGGGGGGCCAATACGGTGGGCTCTCTCCACACAGGGACCGACCTAAAGCAATAGGGAGGTCCGAGCTGCAGATAGCATGCAGGTGAGATGGCTGGATGGACTCTGGCAGTCCTATAATACGCAGCTTGTTTCTCCTTCATCTGTTTTCCAGATCATCAGTTTTATCACTCAGGGCAGCTGGGATCTATAACGTCTTATGCAGCTGTGATCTATAACGTCTTATGCAGCTGGGATCTAGAACGTCTTATGCAGCTGTGATCTATAACGTCTTATGCAGCTGGGATCTATAACGTCTTATGCAGCTGGGATCTATGACGTCTTATGCAGCTGGGATCTATGACGTCTTATGCAGCTGGGATCTGTAACGTCTTATGCAGCTGGGATCTATAACGTCTTATGCAGCTGGGATCTATAACGTCTTATGCAGCTGGGATCTGTAACGTCTTATGCAGCTGGGATCTATAACGTCTTATGCAGCTGGGATCTATAACGTCTTATGCAGCTGGGATCTATAACGTCGTATGCAGCTGGGATCTATAACGTCTTATGCAGCTGGGATCTATAACGTCTTATGCAGCTGGGATCTATAACGTCTTATGCAGCTGGGATCTGTAACGTCTTATGCAGCTGGGATCTGTAACGTCTTATGCAGCTGGGATCTATAACGTCTTATGCAGCTGGGATCTATAACGTCTTATGCAGCTGGGATCTATGACGTCTTATGCAGCTGGGATCTATGACGTCTTATGCAGCTGGGATCTGTAACGTCTTATGCAGCTGGGATCTATAACGTCTTATGCAGCTGGGATCTATAACGTCTTATGCAGCTGGGATCTATGACGTCTTATGCAGCTGGGATCTATGACGTCTTATGCAGCTGGGATCTGTAACGTCTTATGCAGCTGGGATCTGTAACGTCTTATGCAGCTGGGATCTGTAACGTCTTATGCAGCTGGGATCTGTAACGTCTTATGCAGCTGGGATCTATAACGTCTTATGCAGCTGGGATCTATGACGTCTTATGCAGCTGGGATCTATGACGTCTTATGCAGCTGGGATCTGTAACGTCTTATGCAGCTGGGATCTGTAACGTCTTATGCAGCTGGGATCTGTAACGTCTTATGCAGCTGGGATCTATAACGTCTTATGCAGCTGGGATCTATAACGTCTTATGCAGCTGGGATCTATAACGTCTTATGCAGCTGGGATCTATAACGTCTTATGCAGCTGGGATCTGTAACGTCTTATGCAGCTGTGTTTTAGTGACATGTAACTCATCCTCCACTAAGCTCAGTCTCTCCTCCATCTCCTTAATAAGAGTGTCATGGGTAGAGACATCAGCCTGTATGGATGACAGGGTGGAGAGGATGGTTTTCTCCAGAGAGGCTCTAATTTCTGGGAGAATGAACTTAGCCATTTCGGCTGCCAGTGTTTTACATGAGACATTCAAGTCTGGGAGGATGAAGTCAGGAGGAGACTGTGACGTTACTGATGATGTAGGAGGAGGAGGAGGGACTGGAGGCAGGCCTGGTGATGCTGGAGGAGGCGGGCCTGATGATGCTGGAGGAGGCGGGCCTGATGATGCTGGAGGAGGCGGGCCTGATGATGCTGGAGGAGGCGGGCCTGATGATGCTGGAGGAGGCGGGCCTGATGATGCTGGAGAAGGCGGGCCTGGTGATGCTGGAGGAGGAGGACCTGATGATGCTGGAGGAGGCGGGCCTGATGATGCTGGAGGAGGCGGGCCTAGTGATGTAGGAGGAGGCGGATCTGATGATGCAGGAGGAAGAGGGCCGGACACAGCTGCAGTATTTGTCTCATTTTTAACTGCGTACTGAGGCGCGGGCGCCATCTTGAATTTAGTTTTCTCCCTGGGGGGCTAAGAGAGTGAGGAGGACGACATGAAAACTGACTTCCCGGCCTTTGTGGATGATTTCTCCATGACCCTGGGGGGTACCAGAGCACTATGCAGTTGTCGGTATGTACCGAGAATGACGGATGACGGCCGGGCAGTTAGTATGACGCAGGTTACAGGCGGAGCTCCGTTACTCAGCCGCCATTCGTGCGCGCGCCGGAACCGGAAGTCCCTCAACATGTCATTTATATGGATAGGTGTGTTTTCTATCTGAGGATTATAGTACAGATGTCCTGATTGGACACTATACACCCCCGCTTTTTCTTACTGATTGCTACATAGCTTATATAAGACCAAACAATGCCAGGGACGCCGCCATTCGCCCTACACCTGAAGACGCTCCGTTCAGGAGTGAAACTAGTTGTGGAGGCGGTGTTCAGTTTTTAATTCTACTACCACAGTCCTATGTAGCTTAGGTAGTCTGCAGCTATCCTGAGTGTTATCTAGTACCACTGGCTAGTGGACTCAAAACCATGTTGTGGTGGTCTGTGGAGTAGTGTTTTTAACGTCACAATCTCAGTCTTTTTTACATTATACACTACAGTTCAAAAGGTTGGGGTCACCCAAACAATTTAGTGTTTTCCATGAAAAGTCGCACTTCTTCACCACCGGACGTTGTGAAATGAATAGAAAATAGAGACAAGACATTGACAAGGTTAGAAATACTGATTTGTATGGGAAATAACATTGTTCTTCCATCACACTTTGCTTCCGTCCCAGAATCCTCCTTGTGCAGCAATTCCAGCATTGCACACCTTTGGCATTCTAGCTATTAATCTGTTGGGGTAAGCTGGAGAAATTGCCCCCCACGCTTCTAGAAGCAGCTCCCACAAGTTGGATGGGCACTTCTGGCGTACCATACGGTCCAGCTGCTCCCACAATGGGGTGGTGATCTGGTGACTGCGCTGGCCACTCCATTACCTATGATAGAATACCAGCTGCCGCTTCTGCTGGAAATAGTTCTTGCACAATTTGGAGGTGTTTAGGGTCATTGTCCTGTTGTAGGATGAAATTGGCTCCAACCAAGCGCTGCCCACTGGGTATGGCATGGCGGTGCAGAGTGATAGCCTTCCTTATTCACAATCCCTTTTACCCTGTACAAATCTCCCACCTTACCAGCACCAACCCCAGACCATCACATGACCTCCACCATGCTAACCGATGGCGTCAGGCATTCTTCCAGCATCTTCTCATTTCTTCTGCGTCTCACAAACGTTCTTCTTTGTCATCCAAACACCTCAAACTTGGATTCATCCGTCCACAACACTTTTTTCCAGTCTTCCTCTGTCCAATCTCTGTGTTCTTTTGCCCATCTTAATCTTTTTCTTTTATTGGCCAGTCTCAGATATGGCTTTTTCTTTGCCACTCTGCCCTGAAGGCCAAAATCCGGCAGCCGCCTCTTCCCTGTAGATGGTGACACTGGTGTTTTGTGGGTACTATGTAATGAAGATGCCAGTTGGGGACCTGTGAGGCGTCTGTTTCTCAAACTAGAGACTCTAATGTGCTTATCTTCTTGCTTAGTTGTGCAACGCGGCCTCCCACTTCTTTTTCTACTCTGGTTAGAGCCTGTTTGTGCTGTCCTCTGAAGGGAGTAGTACACATCGTTGTAGGAAATCTTCAATTTCTTAGTAATTTCTGGCATGGAATAGCCTTCATTTCTAAGAACAAGAATAGACTGTCCAGTTTCAGATGAAAGTTCTCTTTTTCTGGCCATTTTGAGTGTTTAATTGACCCCACAAATGTGATGCTCCAGAAACACAATCTGCTCAAACGAAGGTCAGTTTTGTAGCTTCTGTAACGAGCTAGACTGTTTTCAGATGTGTGAACATGATTGCACAAGGGTTTTCTAAGCATCTATTATCCTTCTGAGCCAATGAGCAAACACATTGTACCATTAGAAGACTGGAGTGATAGTTGCTGGAAATGGGCCTCTATACACCTATGTAGATATTGCACCAAACACCAGACATTTGCAGCTAGAATAGTCAGTTACCACATTAGCAATGTATAGAGTGGATTTGTTTAAAGTTCGGACTAGTTTAAAGTTCTCTTCATTGAAAAGTACAGTGATTTTCCTTCAAAAATGAGGACATTTCACTGTGACCCCAAACTTTTGAACGGTAGTGTATATTAAAAGTTACATTTTACTTTTCATTCGGGGATATCCAGGCTCATTTGGGCTTTTGGCCCTTTGTGTTGCCAAGTTATTTGTCCAGCATAGGTGTGCCACTAATTTTTTATCACATCTGGGCAAAGTAACTCAGGTTCTCAAAGTATCAGGTTCTCACAGTGGGATATAGTCTCAGTGTATTCTGTGTTTATTCCACTAGGTGTCACTACTACGTTTTTCTGTATTTCTCTATGCACGGCTGAATCACAGGGAGACTTAGTTACCTCTAAAAAGGGAAGTTAGTTCCTGGTGGCAGGAGTTCTGAGGTCTTCTAGTTCAATCACTAGCGAGAGAGAGCAACCAAGACACAGTTCCTGCTGCAGTGAAGCCAAGGCCTGACTTAGGCCAGAACCCTTGTCAGGGACCAAGGAAAGGCTTTAATCCTCCCAAATGACTAACCACAGCTAGCATGCAGTACTAGACCCCTCAGGAGGAAAGTACGTTCTATGAGGAACACCTTGTCCACGCCAGGGATACACTACACAGGGCAGTATACCTCAGTATGGTACTGACCCCAGCAGGACAATGCTGCCACTTGCCTACGTATCCTGCTGTAGTGCATGGCCATTCTGAAAGGTTTCGGGAAGTCTTATTCACCCAGCGTAGGGACCTGGGGCCTCGTACTACCCTTATGTGGTGGTCTGCAGTACTCGGCCAGTGATGGTATTTTCATGACGCCAGTGCTAGTCCTGCACACAGGTTTGGTGTTGATACTTGCTTTAGTGTGGCCAGTCTAGTGTTCCCCAAATGGTCAGTGACCTGCCGGGCCCTTGGGTTCTTTTTACGTTAATCCAGAGTGGCAATTGACCCACCGGACTATCAGTACCTCCACAAACAGAAAGGGGAAAAATAACCCAAGGTGTACAACTAGTGTGTATAGGTGCTGGTGCGGAGGATAGGAGTCCCAGTGATGTAAGCTTTAATTTACAGTCTCTGGATAATACGAAACACTTTGGCAGCAAATAGATAAATCTTTGTACAGACTTTAGTGCTTAAACTTGTTTGTGCTGCGGAGATGCTTAAAGAAGTAGAATGTAGTAGAGGTAGTTGTAGTGGTGCTGGAAGAGCTTAGCATACAGTAGAGCAGTGTAGAGGAGAGGAGTCTGTCAAGGGAGTCCTAACCCAATGTAATACTGTGCTTTGACGGAACTTGAGAGAATACTGGAGAGTGAGAAAAACTTGTACCCGTGTATAGGCTATAGTCTGACCACCTTCTGCCCTACAGTGTCGAGCTTCCCATCCTAATAGGGTGATACAAGCCTGTTACAGGGTTATGGATATCAGAATATCAATATTCCTATTAAATATTAATAATATTCATAGATGAATATGAATATCCTAAGGCGAATATTAATATTTCCTATTAATAAATACAGCACTGATAATCACTCTTGTGATTATGCATGTGGTATTATTAATATAACTCCTGTTTATGATTCCATTAAGGTGCAATATTGACCCTAAACATCTAATCAGACCGTTAACAATCAATATTACAATACAGTACAGTCTCAGCAATGCTAGACTGTATTGTATTGAGACACACCTTAATCGTACCTAACGTTTCCCTTATTCCTATACAGCTACTACACTACTATACCTGTGCTTGTATAACAGATTGAGACAATACCGTGTTAATAATAATCCAATATTTATTATACACACTCAATCTACTCTATACAAATCACATACAGTATAATTAAAACAATAATAATAATCTACAACACCTAATTATATTCCCACCCACGTATCTAATACACACACACAATACTGTACCAACCCACCCAGACCTATCACCAGACTATCCCTAAAAAGGGGGGGGGGAAGCAAGGGGTTAACAAAGGGATAAGGAATGAAGGGGTTCTGTGGTAACAGAGGGGGCTGTTAGGGGAGAGAGAGAGAGAGACTGGGAAGCAGGGAGGATACTTAGACCACTTCTTGTGTAGGGATGATCCTGTGGAGCAGATGGTCTGTTGGTTTCAGTGGGGAAGATGGAACTCCCACTTGTTGGTCTTGATGGGCAAGATGGATCTGACCAGGGCTACCTCTGGTGGTCTATTTAAACTTCCTGGGGGGGGGGGCGTACCCAAAGCTACGTGCCCGAGCATTGACGCAGAGAGATGATGTCACCATGCTCATGCACGTACAGGTATTTGTGCCCGTGCACAGTTGTGCCCAAGGTTGTGGTGGGATACAGATGATATACAGGAATACAGCTATCTAGGAGACAAAGGATCAAAGACCCCTGTCTTCCTGTATTACAGGGTGTAGTAACAAAGATCAATGATCCCAGAGAGAGATATGGTCCTATAGATAGTGTGAATTGCACCCTACAACAAAAGGGTCTGTGTGATTACAGTAAACATACCTGTGTTATTCAGGAGACGCCACTGTAATCAACAGTTGGCCTTATGCCCCTATTCCACGAGTTGTTTGAAGGAGCAAACGAGCGCTATTAGCGCTCGTTTGCTCCTCGTTCCCCGCTCGCTGCCGCCGCTATTCGAGGCGGCTGCAGCGAGCGGGTGAGTGTGGGAGTGGGTGGCGTGGGAGTGGGAGTATA
Source organism: Dendropsophus ebraccatus (assembly GCF_027789765.1). NCBI lineage: Eukaryota > Metazoa > Chordata > Amphibia > Anura > Hylidae > Dendropsophus > Dendropsophus ebraccatus. The sequence continues at coordinate 12,105 of NW_027209214.1, forward strand.
TATACGCACCACCTTATAAATATCTGGGGGATACACTTCCCCTGCTACATTCCCCCTGTTCGTCGCCTTAGTAACGCGACAATGCAAGTTGTGGGAAGTGTATCGTTGGGATATATTTGCTTACTCAACTCCTCCTAATAACAGGCAACAGTTCAGGATGGAATGAAGTATAACTCTTACTCTTAGGTATCTAGACATCACCCAGTGCGACCATCACCTGTCCTGCCCTTCACCGTAACCGAGCATCTCCATCCACAGGATTCCCCGCTATTCTCTCTGGATCTTTCTTGCAACTGTCTTTAGACTGTCTTGGAACTGTCTTCGGACGATCTTGGAACCATTGTCGATGTGTCTGTCAGTTAGTGCCCATATTCAGGAGTTTGCTTATCCCAATTTTGTCTTGTACTGTGCAGACTCTGGAATGGCCTCAACCTTCTTGCTTTATTGGTAAATCCACGTAGCACCTTCTCTGTTTCGAGGTACGACTGCTTCAGGATACCTTTTCTTTTGGTTTAGGCACGGCTTTCATCCGACACTCTTTCTTTATTCCTTGATTGAAGATATTGATGAGCAGGTTTTCCCATGGACAGATCTGCAGGTCTTTACAAGGCAGGACAGGATTTCTCGAGTAGGGGTAATGTCACAATACCTAAGTTGACTGCGGGAATTAACACCGGCTAATTCTAACAGACATTCAATCCATCCCTTACAAACTTTACCACGGCAAGGGTTGAGTTAGCAAATATGTTAGGGAGGGGACCTGTCCCTAGGGGATCTAATCTACTCCCCATTCCCCTTCCCCCACCCCACATAATTAAACCACTGTAAAGAAAACAGTATCCACAAGGTTAGGGGGTTCCAGGACTGCATAGAGATTTTGTGCTGGAACCTTCCACATATGTACACAGTCCAAGATTTCAGGAATTTAACTGTGCTGGGTCCTGAATCTTCAGCGATTTGCCTCATGGAACTCTGTCTGGTTCTCCTGTATCTGGTCGGCAAGTCTTTTTACCCTCCGGTAAACCAGATACAGTCCAATGTACATGATAACAACCAGAACCAGAAGAACTATCACCGGATGGATAAGCAAATTAAAAAAGGATGTGGCTTTCGAGCTGTAGCCAAACAGACTTTCCCACCAGGAAACCTTCGCATCATTGTTCAGAATATTAGTAATTCTTATAATTTTGGCTCTGTCGTGCTCGAGCCGAATGGTAGCTTGGTTCTCCGTCTCTTGAAGATTTCTGAGTATCTCTTCTTCTTTGGTGAAATCTAACAAGAGGTGCTTAAGCTCACTGCCAAAACCAAGGGGAATCTTCTGAAGTCTCACAGGAGTGTCAGGGCGAATGTCAAACCTCTTCTCCGGTGTGATTGGAGTTCTTCCCTGCTGCTCTGCGACATCTACACCTAAAACGGGATTAAGGGTACAATATGCTCCTGGGAGGAGTTCTCCTCTTTCGGTGCAGTTAATTCCGTAAACAGAAAAAGACATGTTGTGCCCTTAGTACCAACACCAATACCCCTGACCCATATATCTCAGACGGAAGGACGGTATGGGATTGGCCTTCATCTCGCAGGACCCCTCGGAGTCCCAACAGTGGTGTCTAAGCACCCGATCCTGACTACCTTGGCAGAGGATGGCATCCTCTTTCCTCCAACATCCCTCTGTGTCAAACAGATAAGGATGGCCTTTATAATAAGTTAAGATGTCTGAGGGGAGCTGTGGGTGAAGTACTGTCCAGTTATTCAATACAATCCCTAGGTTGATGGCACTGTACCCCTGTCTGAGATACCTGATACAGGTGCCAAAGATGACGCAGTGCAACTGAGATTTTGGCATCCATGCCACTGAACCACCCACCAGTTAGTGTGGTTGGCTGCAAAGGGGGAGATCAGGGAACTTACCCTTTGTCGGAGGTTGAATGGGAAGTGGCCCCCGTATAGAGAGGACACAATATGTTTAAGGTTGTCTGAGAGTTCACTTTGGACCTGCGTACATGCCAGGGCAAGCTGAGCACTGTTTTGCTCTTCCATAATACCCACAACTAGCCGTCTAAACGTCTCTCGTAGAGACGAAGATAGAGAGGTAGTGGCATCAATGTGCGAATGCTGCAAACCCTCTAGGACGTGGTTTACATCAAGCTGGGTCCTAAATCCTTCCCCAGCATGTCATGCAATGTCTCCAAGTTTACTTCTCAGGACTTCCATATCCATAGTGTTCAGGGCACCCACTCCCAATGCACTTCCTCCCAATCCCATGGCGATTAGATCTCTCCTCCCCCTGACCTTCCTGTGTCGTGGATCATCTTTTCTCACTTCTTGCCCCGTCTCTACCCAACCTTTCATCAAGTCAATTTGGTTCCTCACAAACTCCTCACATCTGTGATCCCAGTGATCAACTCTGAAGTCATCTACGGAAATTCGCCAGGTATACAGGACGAATTTAGTGCCCGTGATGATCTTCCATGGGGATGACAGTTGAGGAGCTATGGGATCTGCCAATTGATGGGTAGAAACTTTGCAAGAATCCGAGTGCGGTTTGACTGGTTGGAGACCTTCGGCTTCATATGGGACTCTTACCACTGTCACACATACTTGACTTCTCCCACTGAACTGGTACCATCGGTCGCTATCTCCAGCCTCTAACGCTAGGTTCCCCACAGGTTTAGATTTGGACAGATAGACCCACTGTGTAAAGGACCAGCACCCTTCATCTACCGCCTCACAAAAAGGCCACCTAAACGGACCATCTATATTGATGTCAAAGTTAATGTTCCTGCCTCTGGGGTCTTTCCAATCAGTAGACACATATCTGTTCCAGAATTCCTCAGTCATAGGGGTACCATCCATCCATACATCCACAGTTGGGGTATCCACCCCGTTGCATACCAAATCCCACCTCCAGGGATTAGCATCTACCGTCACCATCTGTGTATCCGGTTCCCAGTGGGCATAGGTGATAAAATAGTATCCTGTCACCTCCGGTACACAGTCATCTCTCATGATCGTAATCATGAAAGACCGGATGGATGGAGATCCCTTTAACTGAGTATACCTCAGATCCTTGGCATCAGTCCGCACTTTTAAAACTGTTGCTCGATACAAGCCCTCCAGTTTTACCGGACCACTCTGATCATTCCACAAGGCCTGACCAGAGCTGCTGCAGTTTAACTTTAACATCAATACACTGGTACGTAAATAGTCCGTAGACACATGTCCCTGGACATACCTGGATTCCCTGGTGATTATCATCTGGGAATCCCTCAACATACAATAAGCTTTTAGGGTGCCTTTTACAGGTATGGGTCTATCAAAATATGTCCTTACTCTTAATCCATCTTGGCCACCCTTACTGGTGAAGGTAGCCTTGAGGATATACCAGCCGCTGTACTCAGCTCCCCTTGTTTTGTACACAACACCAAGGTGGTGTTGGCTTCCACTTGCTTGTAGGGATGCAAGTGTGGGTCCCTAGACACCCATCTTAAAGACTTGATGGGTGTTGGATCTGAGTCTTGAAAATGTCTGAATTCTTTGAGGTAAAGGGCATGTAAGTCATGTTGTATGGCAGACACATTCTCCACGGGTGTGTAATGTTGTGCGACTCCATCGGCAAAACCCTCTCTCTGGAACCCATATAAATACCACTGACCAGGGGTAAAGGTAAAGTTGCTGTAAGGCTCCAGGATTTTGCCCTCTAAGCATTCTACCATTAAGAGCCCTAATCCCTTAAGTGATGATCTGTCCATCCCATTGATAGGTTCCAGACCCTCTCCCGAGGAGGCTGAGCCTGCCATAATCATGCTTACCACTAGCGTGACAAACTGGAGATGTACCCTGTTCTCTGGCTACTTGGTTTCCTGGTGTCCCTCCATCGAGTGATCTGTTGAAAAGTGTGTTTGTTATTGAAAAGTGTGTATGATAATCAGGTGTAATTTGACCTAGGGATCCACCTTCGACCTGCCAACCCCCCCTTCACCCAACTCTCTATGTGTACATTATTGAGTTGGGGAAGCTCGGGTGGCCTTTGCTTGGTCGATGTGGATCCAGAATGTTTCCTGACATCGGCGGGATCTTTTCTTGGTTGTCATCGGCCGTTGTACCTTTAGCATTGTGTCACCCAAGACCTCAAGGACCTGATAAGGTCCCTCCCAGTTTGCATCCCAGGGTCCAGATTGGCGGAAGACTTTCACCATCACCATTCCTCCTACAGGGGGCATTGGTGTCTCCCCCTGTAGATACGGTTTGTGTAACCGTATAGCTGCATGAGGCAGTAACTCCTTCAGGTTTTGTTGAACCTCTTGGAGGAACATATCTCTGGCGATGGCATTCTTCAAGGGCTCAGATACTTTAGGTTCATTAGGTAAACACAGGGGCATTTTCCGTCCAGTCATCAGCTCAAACGGAGTGATACCAGTACTGGTTGCCTCTGTTGCGCGGATACCCATCAGCACCGCCGGAAGGGAAGTTACCCATGAGGAACCTCTTTCCAACAGTGCTTTAGAAAGCCGGGTTTTGAGGGTTTGATTCATGCGCTCCACTATGCCCGCAGACTGAGGATGGTAAGGTACATGAAACCTCTGCTTTATGTCCAGAAGTCCACAAAGCGCCTTCATGACTTTACCTGTAAAATGGGTCCCTCTGTCTGATTCTATCACTCTGGGGATACCCCATCGCGACAGAACCTGTTCCCAGAGAACCCGGGCAGTAGTGATGGCTGAATCATTCACTGTGGGGATGGCTTCTACCCATTTGGAGAAGACATCCACCACCACCAGCGCATAACGGCAGTTACGACTTCCAACTGGTAATGGTCCGATATAATCAATCTGGATTGCAGACCACGGACCCTCTGAAGGAGGAACTTTCTGCAACACCGGCTTCAGGGCAGCTGCCCTTGGGTTAATTTGCGCACAGACCAGGCATTGCTGGGTGACTTCCTCTACAGTGTTGGAAATCCCTGACCAGTATAATTTGTCCCTAAGCAGGGACAGGAGCTTATCCCGACCAAAGTGTCCAAACAGCTGGTGGTTAAGTCTCGTCAGCTCTACCTGCAGATGCTGAGGGACTACTGGTAGAGGAAGTGCCTGTGTACCGGTATCAAAACACAGTATCCCCTGTTTGAGTGACCAGGGATGCTGTGGAGCTGTGATGTGTGTAATTAGAAGAGGATCTTTGGCTTGTTTCTCCTCAAATGACACCGGGCCTTTCTTGAGTTTGGTCTGTCTCACTGCAATCCGGTATGCTGAAGTCTGTTCAGCGCCCGGCTCCCGAAAGTCCCCAGAAACTGCGGCTAACTTAGCCAATTCGTCGGCCTTGTTGTTTCCCACAGTCAAGGGCTGGTCATCTCTCTGGTGTGCTGGGACTTTGATAATTGCTGCCTCCGCAGGATGTGCCCTGCCCCACTCCCACAATTCTGTCAGGACCGATATGTGAGCCAGAGGTTTGTTGTGACTGTCCACAAATCCTCTTCTCTTCCATGTTTCCAGGTGCAGGGTGAGGGATCGGACTACATATGAACTGTCGCTATATATAGTCCGATTTCCTGGAGGTTGAAGGAGGAGAGCTTCCTTAACCGCCTCCAGTTCAGCCCGTTGTGCAGACAGGTGACCTGGCAATCTAACAAGACTCTGGGTGCCGGTGGTCTCATCTAGCACAGCAAATCCTGTTACATAGGTGCCATCCAGACAGACTCGAGAGCCATCAACAAACATGACCCTGTCTTCTGGATGGCTTAGCGTCCTGAAAATCTGTGGAGCCGAGATCTGTGACGGCATTCCACAGTCATGTTCGGTCCCTGTCATGTTCAACAACTGGGACAGAACATACTTCGCCTTGTGGTCCACTTTCAGATTCCGCCCACTGAGGTCCATGATTCACCTACCGAATCTCTGTTGCGAGACTCCAGGTAGTGTATCACGAAGCAACAGAACCAAAGGTGAATGCGGAGTCTGCAAAGTGAGAGGGCGGAAGCCAACTATATGCTCGGTCGCTTTGACCGCATAGTGTATGGCAGCCAGTTGCTTGGCACATTCGTCGAACCCTCGTTCGACAGGTGAGAGGAGTCTGGAAAAGTATCCCAGTGGTCTGCTCTTGTGTCCCATCTGCTGTAGAAGGACAGCCGAGATAGACTCAGTCCCAGCATGCGCCTGAATGGCCATTTCCCCATCGGAGTTGGGAGTTGCCAATACAGGCGCACGAGAAAGGTCCCTTTTCAGAGTTGAAAAGGCTTCTTCCTGTGCATCTGACCAGCTCTTGATTGAGGGTTCATCTCCTCTGAGGAGTTCATAGAGGGGTTTCGCTTTGGCAGCAAAATCCTCTATAAACTCTCTCATGAAATTGCCCATTCCCAGAAACTTCCTCAAGTCCTGTAGAGTGCCTGGCCGAGGTAACTTCACCATGGCTTCCACTCGGGCTGCCAATATTCCCTTAGATCCAAAAGAAATTTGGACCCCAAGAAAAGTCACCTCTGTCCTGGCCAAATTTGCCTTGTGGGGGCTCAGCTTAAGTCCGGCCTTGGCCAAGAGTCCCAACAATTCCTGCAACAGAACCAAGTGCTCTTCCATGGTTTCTGTATGCAGGAGCAATTCGTCAACATATTGCAGAAGACACTCTGGCCGGGAGAATACACTCAGCACAGCTGCCAATGCCTGGTGAAAATATGTTGGACTGCTGTGGAACCCCTGGGGAAGTACACAGAACATGAACTGTTCACTCCCCACTGTGAAGGCGAACTTGTACCTACAACTTTCCGTGAGTTCGATGGAAAAGAACCCATTTGCAACATCAATGGTGGAGAATATGCGGCTTTTGCCGCTTATCCTAGCCATTATGTCGGGAGTCTGTGCAACTATCGGGGCAGACATCGGGGTGTACTTATTAAGGACGCGTAGGTCTATAGTGAGACGCCACGCATCGGTGTCCTTCTTCTTCACTGGCCAGAGGGGATTGTTACACTTCGAATTCCCCTCTATGACCACACCCTTTGTCCTCAACTCTTTGACAGTGCTGAGTATTGACTGGGTCGCTTCAGGTGGAAAGCGGTATTGACGTTGAGGTGGTGGGTCTGGCCCTTGTATGTCCACCTGGACGCTAATCAACTTGCCACAGTCGTTCTTACTCTGGGCCCACAGATCAGGATGTTCGTACACAATGGGCTCGAGGTCTATGTTGTGTGAGACCTCTGGCCATTTATGTTCAAGTACATCTACTGAACTCTCCATTGCTGGCAAGGGTGGTCCCAGACACTGGCGTTGTATGACACACACCTTGGATTGTCTGGGTCCCTTCCATACAATGCAGTTTGCCAAATCTATGATCCATCCATTTTGTGTCATTACGTCGGTCCCGATGATGTTGTCGGAACCGGGGTAATACCACATTGGGATCGTGAGTGTCACATATTTGGCAATCTGGACAATCACTTCATCAATTCTGTGGGCCCTCACCCCCCCTTGTTGGTGATCAAATCCGATCACCACACACTGAGGGCTGTTGGGTTGTAAATCATGTTCCACATTGGTGATGGAAATTTCCGCACCAGTGTCAAGCATGATTTGGGTGTCTTGACCTTTGATCTTGGCCTTTATGTGGGGTCTCCCTGAAGAATCCAGTATGACATGACATACTGGTGCCAGATCTTCAGAGATCCCTACTCCTCAGTCAAGATCTACCAGGCTCCCAGTAGGTACCTGTAAGGTACATACTGCCACTTGAGGGTACTCAATTCTCCTTGTGGAATCATTAGATTCCACACCTACTGTTTCAAGAACTGGGGCATTTACAACGGCCACACTTTTCAGTGTCTGCCCTTGCAAATGTCCCTGATTCTTCTCTGCCTGTTCCCCCACTGCCTTCACATGATTAGGTTTCATCTTGAAACCATAATTATTGCCAGATTTGTCCATGCTGTTACGGTTCCGTAGCCATTGCGGACAATTCCTCTTCATGTGGCCATATTGTAAACACAAGAAACATCTAATGCTTCCTGTCTTTTCAAATGGCGGAGCTGTGGGGCGAACATTTGTACCAGTTTTAGCATGTTGTACACGTTGATCTTGCGATTTAATGTATACAGGTACATGCTCCCTCACCTTTACCGATTTCTTATTGTGCAGTATATCCTGTCTACACTGCTCAATAATCATCGCTGCATCAGTGAGTGAAGGCTCTCTGGCTGCACTCAGCCGGATTGCAGTATCAAGGTATGGGAACTTTTCCACAAACATGCGAACCATGCCCTGTGGAATTCCCATACCGTGATCCATCGTGACTTTCCTGTACATAGCTTCAAACCGACTACACAGAGACAAAGGCTCATCATGTATAGTAGGCTTGAACTTAGTCAGGATTTCCGGAGTAACGTCCCAGTGACCTGTTGACAGTCTCATGAGTAAGGAAAGACGTTCTTCCTTATCATGATATTGTCCATTCCTGGGTTCCATTCTCCCTGTTGCCTCATACATCTGATTTAGATGTGTTGGCAACCATAACTTAAACAACTCCATGCGATATTCAGGAGTCACAGAATATTTATTACAGTGACCCTCAAATATGTCGCATGAAGTAAACGGATCTACCTTGGGATCATACTTTGGGATCTCCTTGCAGATCCGTAACAGGAAATTTATCCTTTCCATACTGTTATGGTTAGGATAAAATCCCTCTGGCCTTACTGGACAATGTGGCGGATTGGAAGGGGTGTATTCGGAATCCCACCCACTTTCACATCCCCAATTGTTGTCCTGCCCCTGGAAGCGCCCGCTACGCCTGTTCTCCCCTGGAGTAGAGGAGAACCGTAGTGACCGTTCCACCTGTCCTGCGGTATCTAAAGCCCTGGATACATGATCCATAGGAGACACGGGCGCTGTTGCCGCATTCTCCTCCTGGCTGGCTCGCCAAAATGTTACAGGGTTATGGATATCAAAATATCAATATTCCTATTAAATATTAATCATTAATATTCATAGATGAATATTAATATCCTAAGGCGAATATTAATATTTCCTATTAATAAATACAGCACTGATAATCACTCTTGTGATTATGCATGTGGTATTATTAATATAACTCCTGTTTATGGTTCCATTAAGGTGCAATATTGACCCTAAACATCTAATCAGACCGTTAACAATCAATATTACAATACAGTACAGTCTCAGCAATGCTAGACTGTATTGTATTGAGACACACCTTAATCGTACCTAACGTTTCCCTTATTCCTATACAGCTACTACACTACTATACCTGTGCTTGTATAACAGATTGAGACAATACCGTGTTAATAATAATCCAATATTTATTATACACACTCAATCTACTCTATACAAATCACATACAGTATAATTAAAACAATAACAATAATAATAATAATCTACAACACCTAATTATATTCCCACCCACGTAATACACACACACAATACTGTACCAACCCACCCAGACCTATCACCAGACTATCCCTAAAAGGGGGGGGGGGAAGCAAGGGGTTAACAAAGGGATAAGGAATGAAGGGGTTCTGTGGTAACAGAGGGGGCTGTTAGGGGAGAGAGAGAGAGAGACTGGGAAGCAGGGAGGATACTTAGACCACTTCTTGTGTAGGGATGATCCTGTGGAGCAGATGGTCTGTTGGTTTCAGTGGGGAAGATGGAACTCCCACTTGTTGGTCTTGATGGGCAAGATGGATCTGACCAGGGCTACCTCTGGTGGTCTATTTAAACTTCCTGGGGGGGGGGGGGGGGGGGGGGGGGGGGGGGGGGCGTACCCAAAGCTACGTGCCCGAGCATTGACGCAGAGAGATGATGTCACCATGCTCATGCACGTACAGGTATTTGTGCCCGTGCACGGTTGTGCCCAAGGTTGTGGTGGGATACAGATGATATACAGGAATACAGCTATCTAGGAGACAAAGGATCAAAGACCCCTGTCTTCCTGTATTACAGGGTGTAGTAACAAAGATCAATGATCCCAGAGAGAGATATGGTCCTATAGATAGTGTGAATTGCACCCTACAACAAAAGGGTCTGTGTGATTACAGTAAACATACCTGTGTTATTCAGGAGACGCCACTGTAATCAACAGTTGGCCTTATTGTCCATATACATATACATAGACATATACATTCCTCTGGGAGGGGGCTTTTGAGTATCATTCTGGGCCCTCTCTCTCTTCAGGGATAAAAGATTATATATGCACCACCTTATAAATATCTGGGGGATACACTTCCCCTGCTACAAAGCCCCAGCTGTGTCTGAGCCTTCCCAGTTACCTGCACTGCGAGATAGGATACGTAGACACTCTGGTAGCTTTGTCCTATCCAGGCTAATTCCTCTTGTATATCAGGATACTGCCCTGCACCATTTAGACTTCATTTATAGTTCACAGCATGAACTAGGATGATTCCCTACTCTTCTCCCTTTGTAGTGTCTAGCACTGCATAATAAATATAGTAGGAATACAGGAAAAACTGAGTGTCTATGGTTGCTTCTGCATACTCGTGCCTTTAGACTCGACTAAACACACTGTTTGAACTGAACTGAACTTTTCCCGGACAAGGGTCCTGGCACAGCAGGGACATTTACTCTGTGTGTCCTTCTCTGAGTAGAACTGACGCAACACCTCCTTCCACCATGTAACCTCCTACAGGGACTATGTAAGGGACTCTGAGTGGTGGAGAGGAATGTGTACAAGAAAAAGAAGAGGAGTGATAGGTTATAAAGAAAGAGCATCTCCCATAGGTCAGCAAAAGCACATGGCACACACATAAAACAGTAACCCTTTGTTGGCTTCAGCTGTGCAATAGATAAGAGCATACATATAAAATACTGACATCTTGTGGTGAATACTACCTTTATCCCCACTGAACCTAGAGTAAGAAGCTTTTGCGACAGGTGTAAGAGAGAAACACAAAACACCCATGGTAGGACATCACACTTATAGGACCGGTATCCCAACACTGTAGGCGATCAGATACGTGAGTAGGAGTTTCTTCTTCTCTGAACTACGCTATCCCAGCAGAGTACACGGCTAACTTGGACAGGGCCCCCAAGACGCTCCTCTACTCTCACTTCCATTGTTACAACCTTTTCTACCTCTTGCCTACATTGACAGTTACAAAAGCCTTAAAAAGTACCTCAGTAAATGGACGTTATTCTGGTTAAGCTTCTGGACTCAATCATTTTGCACCTACACGCCAGGTTACAATTGGGTTATCGAAACCTGAAGAAGCAGTATCTGTCTGACCAGGGGAGGGTACCAACACCACTCCACGCTACTGGGACAAGTGTTTTCAAGTGACCCACACCCACCTAGTAGCCAACCTGAAGAAGCAGTACCTGTCTGACCAGGTGGGTACCAACACTACTCCAGGCTACCAAGACAAGTGTTTTCAAGTGACCCACACCCACCTAGTAGCCAACCTGCAGAAGCAGTACCTGTCTGACCAGGTGGGTACCAACACCACTCCAGGCTACTGGGACAAGTCTTTTCAAGTGACCCACACCCACCTAGTAGCCAACCTGCAGAAGCAGTACCTGTCTGACCAGGTGGGTACCAACACCACTCCAGGCTACCAAGACAAGTGTTTTCAAGTGACCCACACCCACCTAGTAGCCAACCTGCAGAAGCAGTACCTGTCTGACCAGGGGAGTGTACCAACACCACTCCAGGCTACCAAGACAAGTGTTTTCAAGTGACCCACACCCACCTAGTAGCCAACCTGCAGAAGCAATACCTGTCTGACCAGGTGGGTACCAACACCACTCCAGGCTACCAAGACAAGTGTTTTCAAGTGACCCACACCCACCTAGCAGCCACTGCTTTGCTGCAAGTGACTTCACAAACAGGATTTAGACCTTGTTGCTGCCTGTGCCTGTAAAGATTCTCTTCAAAAGTCAGTATTTTTCTTTTTTCTATAATTTTGGTGTGGTGCAGTTTTTACCTATATATTTGGGCAATAGGCACGGTTACCAGGAAGAGACTGTCCAAGTGAAGTTGCCGCCCAGCAGTGTTACGAGACTTCTTTGTGTCCTTAGCCAAAATTTTTGCACCAGACGAGGTTTCAGAAGTGTGCGAGCACCCTACAAAGAAAGAGACTGTCAAGTGTGTTTGACAGTGCTGGCGCAGCCATCCCTGTTGTCCTTCAGTGCCAGAAAAACTGCCACTTGCCCAGCAAGGGGTTGGCAAACTGCCCACAGAAGCACAAGAAAAGATGACCGCAGTCCCGCCAAGTCCAGAGCACACCTACAGCACCGCCCACTGGCAGAACTAAAATCTAAGGAGGTGTTTAGAGGGGGACCCTTGAGTGTGCCCCGTTACACTTTCACTCTGCCCAGTCTCCGCGGCAGATGCTGACAAGCAGTGGCGTAGCTATAGGGGTCGCAGCGGTTGCCATGGCGACCGGGCCCCTAGCTACAGGGGGCCCCTGGCCCCCCTCACCACTTCCTGTCACTCTGGAATACTTCTGAATCAGCTGTGATAATGGCAGCTGGTTGGGAAGAACTGCAGTGAGCTGCTCTATTCTCCTATTCAGGCTCGGAGCGGTGTGGGCCCCTGCAGACTCCTGTCACCTGGTCACTTACTGCTTCTGCTTATTGTATAGAGGCGGGGAGGTGCAGGGAGTGTGCGGCAGGTGGTGCAGGGAGTGTGCGGCATGTGGTGCAGGGAGTGTGCGGCAGGTGGTGCAGGGAGTGTGCGGCAGGTGGTGCAGGGAGTGTGCGGCATGTGGTGCAGGGAGTGTGCGGCATGTGGTGCAGGGAGTGTGCGGCATGTGGTGCAGGGGTGTGCGGCAGGTGGTGCAGGGAGTGTGCGGCAGGTGGTGCAGGGAGTGTGCGGCAGGTGGTGCAGGGAGTGTGCGGCATGTGGTGCAGGGAGTGTGCGGCATGTGGTGCAGGGAGTGTGCGGCAGGTGGTGCAGGGAGTGTGCGGCATGTGGTGCAGGGAGTGTGCGGCATGTGGTGCAGGGAGTGTGCGGCATGTGGTGCAGGGAGTGTGCGGCAGGTGGTGCAGGGAGTGTGCGGCATGTGGTGCAGGGAGTGTGCGGCATGTGGTGCAGGGAGTGTGCGGCATGTGGTGCAGGGAGTGTGCGGCAGGTGGTGCAGGGAGTGCGGCAGGTGGTGCAGGGATGCCATCAGGGAAATATTGCTGTTACTGCTGTCAGGGGCCTGGGGACCTGCTGCTGCCTCACATACTGATATGTGGCTAAAAGAACGGCTCCTTGCAAGACAGCCAAGGCCGTTCTGTGTATGGAACTAAAATCATGGCCCCTCCCCCCTGCACTCTCTGTGGACTCTCTGCAGCAGCTCTGGGCACTGCTGTCCTCCTGCCAGCCACCCAGGGGGCTCCCCCACCCTGGGTATAAGACACAGGCAGCAGGCCCCCTTCTCTCGCCTCCTGCTGCTGTGTATACACTGGTATACAGCTCTGCAGTCGGTGCAGTATAGGAGGGGAGGGCCTGCAGGCTGTAAGGTCCAGACTAGGAGCAGAGAAATTGGAGCTGGATGGAGACTTTACAAATGGACCCCAGCTTCAAGTAAGTGTGTGTATTTGTGTCTCTTTGTCACCGGTGTGTGTTTGTGCATGTCATGTGTTTATCTGTGAGTGTGCGAGTACTATAGATGTGAACATATTATACTTCTATGTAATCTGCATGTGTTTTTAGCTGTCTTATGTTTGTGTATATATGTCGTGCAGCGTCTTTGGGTCCCCCGCTGAACGCTTCTGCTGCCACTTGCACGACTGAGTCATCTCTGCAGTGACCGCCTGCTTAGCCGACCACTGACTGAAGTGGGGCATTAATGCAGTCAGTGATTGGCTGAGTAGGCAGTCACTGCTGAGATGAGTCCGTCTTGCAAGTGGCAGCAGGAGTGGGGACTGGGACCTCGAGAATGTTACAGGAGGACCTGGGGGGAGCCCAAGGAAGTAGTAGGCCACTATTTACTATGTTCTATATAAGGGCAGCAATTTATTAAAATCTTTTGAGGGGCGGAGTACCCCTTTTTTATTTTCTTTTACTGAGGGGGCACTGTTTAGAACAGACATGGGGAACCTTCGGCCCTCCAGCTGTTGCAAAACTACAACTCCCATCATGCCTGCACAGCCAAAGCTTTCCCTGGTATAGAGGAATAGGGCCCCTCTATTGTTTGAGGTACTATATGGGGCCAATATCTGGGAACTATCCTATAGTAAGGTGTTTCAACTACTGTGTGGGGAACTATTATGGGGGTAATTACTGTGTGGAGACCCTTTAGGTTTAAAGGAAACCTGTCAGCCTGGCTACGGTGGCGAAGCTGGTAGCCTCTGGTGTCCTGCTGGTAGCCTCTGGTGTCCTGCTGGTAGCCTCTGGTGTCCTGCTGGCAGCTCCTGGTGTCCTGCTGGTAGCCTCTGGTGTCCTGCTGGCAGCTTCTGGTGTCCTGCTGGCAGCTCCTGGTGTCCTGCTGGTAGCCTCTGGTGTCCTGCTGGTAGCCTCTGGTGTCCTGCTGGTAGCTCCTGGTGTCCTGCTGGTAGCTCCTGGTGTCCTGCTGGTAGCCTCTGATGTCCTGCTGGTAGCTCCCGGTGTCCTGCTGGTAGCTCCTGGTGTCCTGCTGGTAGCTCCCGGTGTCCTGCTGGTAGCTCCCGGTGTCCTGCTGGTAGCTCCCGGTGTCCTGCTGGTAGCTCCTGGTGTCCTGCTGGCAGCTCCTGGTGTCCTGCTGGTAGCCTCTGGTGTCCTGCTGGCAGCTCCTGGTGTCCTGCTGGTAGCTCCTGGTGTCCTGCTGGTAGCTCCTGGTGTCCTGCTGGTAGCCTCTGGTGTCCTGCTGGCAGCTCCTGGTGTCCTGCTGGTAGCTCCTGGTGTCCTGCTGGTAGCTCCTGGTGTCCTGCTGGCAGCTCCTGGTGTCCTGCTGGTAGCTCCTGGTGTCCTGCTGGTAGCTCCTGGTGTCCTGCTGGTAGCTCCTGGTGTCCTGCTGGCAGCTCCTGGTGTCCTGCTGGTAGCTCCTGGTGTCCTGCTGGTAGCCTCTGGTGTCCTGCTGGCAGCTCCTGGTGTCCTGCTGGTAGCTCCTGGTGTCCTGCTGGTAGCTCCTGGTGTCCTGCTGGTAGCTCCTGGTGTCCTGCTGGTAGCTCCTGGTGTCCTGCTGGTAGCTCCTGGTGTCCTGCTGGTAGCTCCTGGTGTCCTGCTGGTAGCTCCTGGTGTCCTGCTGGCAGCTCCTGGTGTCCTGCTGGTAGCTCCTGGTGTCCTGCTGGTAGCTCCTGGTGTCCTGCTGGTAGCTCCTGGTGTCCTGCTGGTAGCTCCTGGTGTCCTGCTGGTAGCTCCTGGTGTCCTGCTGGCAGCTCCTGGTGTCCTGCTGGCAGCTCCTGGTGTCCTGCTGGCAGCCCCTGGTGTCCTGCTGGTAGCTCCTGGTGTCCTGCTGGTAGCTCCTGGTGTCCTGCTGGTAGCTCCTGATCGGAGTTGTAGTTTTGCAGTCTCTGTTTCTCCATGTTGCAGAACTACAATCCCCATCGTACCCTGCTGGCAGTTAATGATGGGAGTTGTAGTTTTCAAGCTGGAGACTCAAACATTGTGAAACAATGATTAGGGAATGACACCTAAATTATAGCGGACAGTGGCACAATACATGAGAGGGAGGCACAGTGCATGAGGGGGCCAGTGACAATTCATAGCACCAGGGCCCATCAGCCTTTAGCCACGCCCCTGCTGACAAGATGGCGAAGAGAAAACAGCACATGGTGTTGGCTACTGCTAAGCTCCTCACCGGGATTGTCAATGCCCTGGCCCACGGTCAGCAGCCACTTCCACAAGCATAGACACCACTAGGGAGTCTGCGGCTGTTAGTCCGGCACAGCCACGTCCAGGTGAGGGCGCTCTCGAGAGGTGGAGAGCCACAGTCATTTTGTTTGACAAGGAGAGAAGATCTGGAGTGCTGCAGGCCTCTTATTTGGGCGAACGCTGTAAAGAGAGCCTACTTCCCTGTGATAAAACACAAGTTAAAGGAGGGAGAGATCGTGGACAGAGAAAAGAGGGCTGCTGCAGTGTCTAGGGCTCGTCTCTATATACTACATACAGCAGGAAACATGGCAGCAGTACCACCGGCGGAAAGCCGCTGAAGAAAAACAGGTTCTTGCTGCTGCAGCGCCTGCCGCTTGGGAACTCCAAAGCAGGCGGTCATCAGCTCCTGTCCCTGCTGCAGATGCCAGCACCATTACTCAGGTCACTTATAGTGTTACTACTCCTACACCTGTAAGAAGAGCGCACCAAGGAGATTGCTGCCGGCTCCAGCATGGAAACAGTTGTCTGCCCCTTCACCACCACCCATCGGGAAGGAGTAGGTTGCCACTGAAAGATGCTCGGCTGTTATTGAGAGGAAGATGGTCACTCTGCTGAGCCTGAGATGAGGCCCTGTTGGCCTTTGTGTGTTGTGTCCCCAGTTACATCCCACAACTGTACGATTGCACTATATATATATATATATACTATACATGGTGTATATGGACTGATGTTTTACCAAAGAGTTTATGCACTATGGACGATTGGGTTATTGCCTCTTGCACTTTAAATGTTTTTTTATATTTTACACTTTCATACTCTGTATGTGTAATGAGCCAGGCCACTCTGCCAGAGCATGAGGTCGGCCTATCGGACGTGACGACAGCAGTCCCTGGTAACCGAACTGGACGGTTGCTAGGGGAGCGTCAGCGGTGTGCTTAAAGGGAACCTGTCACCCTGTGTGCCGGGGTGAAGGCCCCCCAACCCCCCGCCAGTCAGCTTTAGTTTTAGGCAGGAGGTTTAGGTCCCAGGCCTCAATCAGACTTGGGGCCTGGGACTTCACCTCTCATATAGCCTATCCAGTTCCCTCCTTGCCTGCGATAGAACCTCATACCTGAGTTAACTCTTGACCTAGCATTCCTTACTGACTGTTCTTCTGGTTCCCAGTGACTTTTGACTTCTGACTACTCTTGGATTTAGTTTTTTTGCTTCACAGACCACTAGTTACTGACCCATAACTCTGACCACAAATATTTGTATTTTTGTGTCTGTCTTGTCCTTGTTTAGTGTCGCACCTGCATAGGATAGGGACTGTCGACCAGTTGTCTGCTGCCACCTAGGGCAATCGAGGTAATTAAGCTGGGACAGCGGGCGGGTGTCAGTGCCAGGGCATCACCTGTCGTTCAGTTTCCTAGTCCTCCTAACAGTATGTATTTACTTATTGTCAACTGCCTTACATAATAACCCATACTGTGCTCAACCTCTCTCGTGACTTTCCCCTAGGTGCTACGCCGTAGACATCTTATTTAAAGTGGGGGAGTATGTAGTGTTACAGCACAGGGGTGCCACTAACTTTTTATTGCACCTGGGCAAAGTAACTCGTATCAGGTTCTCACAGTGGGATATAGTCTCAGTGTATTCTTTTTTCACACTAGGTGTCACTACTACGTTTTTTTGTATTTTTCTTTGCACGGCTGGAGGAATGCACTGGGTTAACTGTCTGGGGTCACTTGTTGTTCTTATGTCCAGTCACAGGTGCAGGTCTGTGTTTCTTCTTTTTCTATCCTATCTCCTTTTTTCCTTTTGCATACACAGCCCCACCAACCACAGGGAGACTTAGTTGCCCCTCCTGGTGGGAGAAGTTCTGGCATCTTCTAGTTTAAGTCACTAGAAAGAGAGCAACCAGGACACGATTCCTGCAGTGAAGCCAGGGCCTGGCTAAGGCCAGGACCCTTGTCAGGGACCAAGGAAAGGCTTTATTCCCTCAAGCTACTATCCACAGCTAGCATGCAGTGCTAGACCCCTCAGGAGGAAAGTAAATCCTCTGAGGATCCCCTTGTCCATGCCAGGGATACACTCAACACTCCATAGGGCAGTATACCTGAGTATGGTACTGATCCCAGCAGAACAATGCTGCCACTTGCCTACGTATCAAGCGGTAATGCATTCTGAGAGGTTTCGGGAAGTCTGCTTCACCCAGTGTAGGGACCTGGGGCCTCGTACAACCCTAATAGGACGGGCATCCCCACACTGTAGGGCATTAGGTGGTAAGGTACGTGAATGCGAGTTTCTTCTTCTCTTCACTACGCTATCCCGGCAGAGTAAACAGCTACATTAAGTCGCACCTCTACTCTCACTTCCATTGTTAGAACCTTTTCTACCCCTCACCTGCAGCGGCACTTACAAAAGCCTTCTATTATATTGCACTGAAAAAGTACCTCAGTAAGCGGACGTTATTCTGGTTAAGCTTCTGGACTCTGTCTGTCATTCTGCCCCTAAAGCCCAGGTTACCATTGGGTCATCCACCCCGTCTGACCGGGGGTCGGTACCAAAGCCACTCCACTGACCCACACCACCGCCAGAGCTGCCCCAGTCACCAGCACCGCAATCTGCTTTGCCGTATGAGCACCCCAGCCCTGCCACCCCCACCCCTGTGCTGTGTGCACCCCTCATTCCTGCCCACCAAATGACCCGTGACCATATCAGTGCAGCTGCTCATAAATACATGGGTGAGGATGATGAGGATGATCATGTGGGTGACCATGGATGATGACGATGATGCTTCTCTCTCTGCAGGCGGCAGCTCAGGTTCTGCAATGACTGCGGCTGTGAGAGCAGCACAAGAGCTGAAGGAAGGCGAGAGATGTGTAGTGATCCTGCCAGACTCTGTCCGCAACTACATGTAAGGATCTGTCACCACAACACCGGCTCTGATGCCGCACACGTCCGGGCGGCCGTCATTACAACAGATTTCTTTGTGTTCTCTGCAGGTCCAAGTTCCTCAGTGATAAATGGATGACGCAGAAACAGTTC
>NW_027209215.1:0-30813 GCF_027789765.1 Dendropsophus ebraccatus
AGGTGTTCGGAATCCGCATATAGGGGGTAGGCGAGTTTGTAGGTGACAGGGTGATGCGTTTTAGCACCGAGAAAGGACCGAGGAATCGAGGACCCAACTTGTAGCTGGGAATCTTGAGTCGGACATATTTGGCCGAGAGCCAGACTTCGCCTGGTCCTTCATGCGGTCAGATGCCTTGAGCAAAGATTGTCGAGTCTGTTCCCAGATCGACTGCAGGTCAGATAACAATTCCTCCACGGCTGGGACCTCAGAGGATGGAGATAGAGGCAGAGGAGGACGAGGGTGATGCCCATAGACCACATAGAAGGGTGACTTGCTTGTGGAACTCGAGTCCAGATGGTTGTAGGAGAACTCCGCCCATGGAAGCAGACTGGACCATTGTCCTGGCGAGCGGAGTCGAAGTGTCGAAGATAATTGCCAAGGACCTGATTGACCCTTTTCACTTGCCCATTGGTCTGGGGATGATAGGCCGATGAGAAGTCCAGCTTCACTTGGAGTTGAGAGCAGAGAGCACGCCAGAATCTGGAGACGAATTGTGAGCCTCTGTCAGACACTATATGAAGAGGAAGACCATGTAGGCGAAAGACATGCTGAAAGAACAGCTGGGCCAGGCGAGGAGCTGATGGTAGTCCAGGAAGAGCCACGAAGTGGGACATCTTGGAGAAGCGGTCAGTAACACCCCAAATGACAGTGTTACACGCAGATGGAGGCAAGTCTGTGACAAAGTCCATGCCAATATGGCACCAGGGGCGGTCTGGAACTGGCAAGGGCTGAAGTAGGCCGGCAGGTTTTTGACGGCAGGACTTGTTTCTGGCACAGATGGTACAGGAAGTCACAAAGTCCTTGACATCTTGGAGAAGGCTAGGCCACCAGTAGTGGCGGGAGATTAGTTGCCCGGTCTTTAGAACTCCCGGATGCCCGCCACCATAGAGGAATGACCCCATTTCAAGATCCGTCTTTGAAGAGCAGGGCGCACATAGGTCTTACCGGGAGGCAATCTTTGAAGAGTGGATGTGGCGACTGGCACTAGGCGATCGGGAGGTATAATGTGGTGAGGAGAGTCCTCTTGGCCCATGACGTCAGATGCTCGGGAGAGAGCATCGCTTTCACATTCTTCTCAGCCGGACGGAAGTGGATATGAAGTTGAAACGTGAAAAGAAAAGCGACCACCTGGCCTGCCGGGGATTGAGACGTTGGGCTGGAGGTAGAGAAGATTCTTGTGGTCCGTGTAGATATTTACCGGATGCCTAGCCCCCTCTAGGAGATGACGCCACTCCTCCAGTGCCAACTAATCGCCAAGAGTTCTCGGTCGCCAATAGTATAGTTCCTCTCGGCAGGGGGGAAAGTCTTTGAGAAGAACCCACAGGTTCGGATTTTGCCTGATGCGTCCCTTTGCGAGAGACGGCTCCAGCGCCTACTGAAGATGCGTCGACCTCAAGTGAAAACGGCTTGGTGGCATCCGGGCGAACTAGCGCAGGAGCAGAAGCAAAGGCTGACTTTAGGCTAGTGAAGGCTTGCTCGGCCTCAGGTGGCCAATGCCTGGGATCCGCCTTCTTCTTAGTGAGAGCCACGATGGTGCGACCAGGGTAGAGAAGTGTAGGATGAACTGTCGATAGTAGTTGGCAAATCCTAGGAGGCGTTGGATAGCTCTGAGTCCCACAGGACGTGGCCACTGGAGAACAGCTGAGAGCTTGGCCGGATCCATTTGTAGACCCTGGTCGGAGACGATATACCCAAGAAACGGAAGACTGCGCTGATGGAAAACGCACTTCTCTAGCTTGGCGTACAAATGATTGGCCCGTAGTCTTCGTAGGACCTGACGTACTTGTGTCACGTGAGTCTGCTGGTCAGGGAGAAGACCAAATGTCGTCAAGATAGACAATGACGCAGACATAGAGGAGGTCCCGGAAGATGTCATTAACGATTCCTGGAAAACCGCTGGGGCATTGCATAGGCCGAATGGCATGACCAGTATTCGTAGTGCCCATCTCTTGTGTTAAAAGCGGTCTTCCATTCGTCTCCTTCACGAATACGGATTAAATTGTACGCTCCCCTGAGGTCCAGCTTAGAGAAGATCTTGGCTCCACGGAGACGGTCGAACAGGGATAAGTGGAAGAGGATAACGGTTCTTGACTGTCACCTTATTTAGGCCCCTGTAGTCTATGCATGGGCGAAGAGAACCGTCCTTCTTCTGCACAAAGAAGAATCCTGCGCCAGCAGGGGATGTGGATTCGCGAATGAAACCCTTCTGTAGGTTCTTCCGGATGTAGGAAGACATGGCCTCAGTCTCGGGCACGGAGAGAGGGTACACCCGACCTCGTGGTGGAGAAGTTCCAGGAAGGAGGTCTATGGGACAATCATATGCCCGTGAGGGGTAGAGAGTCCACCTCTTTGGCAGAAAAGATGTCAGCCAAGTCTAGGTATTCTGCCGGTAGGCCGGGTAGAGGCTTGACGGAGTCAGGTGACGTCATAGAGCACTTGGGCTGAGGAAGCTTCAGACACCGGTTAGGACAGTCCAGACCCCAACTGAGAATCTCCCCGGTTCTCCAGTCTAGCTTAGTGGTATGTAATTGCAGCCAAGGTAGACCCAGCATGATGTCAGAAGAGGAATGGCGCAAGACGTAGAAGGAGATCTTCTCCTGATGTAAAGCGCCCACCTGGAGGACTAGAGGTGCAGTCTGGTAGAGCACAGCTTCAGCAAGAGTCTCGCCCGTGACTGAGGAGATAGACAGGGATCGGGCTAGCTGGATCACGGGTAGCCGCCATCTTTGGACCAAGGTAGCTGCAATGAAACTGCCCGCAGACCCGGAGTCGATGAAGGCAGTAGTCTGGTGAATTTGTCCTGAGGGTGTCTGGATGGAAACTGGCATATACAATCTTGGAGAGGTGGCATTCACACCTAGGGAGGCCTCTCCTACCGGACCTAGGTGCTGAGGACGTTGGGGACATCTCTGCCGGAAGTGATCAGAGCCACCGCAATAAAGACAGAGATTCAGCTCTAGTCGCGAGCCCTCTCATGAGGAGTCGGGCAAACTCGTTCTACTTGCATTGGAACCTCAGGAGTCGACTGGGGTACAGGAGCAACAGGATTCTGGAAAACCGGTGCTAGGCGGTGATGGCGATGGGGCAGGCTTAGTCGCCGTTCTTGCCGGACCTCCTCCTCTCTCTCGTCGGAAAATCGGTTGTCGACTCTGGTAGGCCAGTAGGAATTAGATCGTTCAGAGATGTAGGGAAGTCGCGGGCGGAGAGCACGTCTTTCACCAGACTGGATAGGCCCTTCTTGAAGGTGGCTATTAGAGCGGCCTCATTCCAGTCCTAATTCAGCTGCCAGGGGTGCGGAACTGGATGGCGTAGTCACCAACAGAGGAGCTCCCTTGGAGAGAGGTTGAGGAGAGCAGTCTCAGCTGAAGATACACGGGCAGGTTCCTCAAAGACGGAGGCGAAACTCGGCCAGGAAGTTTCGGAGATTGGCAGCAATGGGATCATCTCGGTCCCACAGCGGCGTGGCCCAGGCCAAAGCTCTACCCTCCAATAGGCTGATGATGAAAGCCACTTTAGAGCGCTCGGTGGGAACTGACTATTTAAGAGATCAATATGCATGGTGGTGGAGTCAGGAATCCCCTGCACAACTTGGGATCGCCTCCATATTTACTCGGAGAGCCAGTCGAAGTCTCGAAGAGGCTGCAGGAGGTGGTGAGCGCTGAGCTGTAGTATGCTGCTGTAAGGCGGCAGTCAGTTGCTGGATCTGCTGCGACTGTTGCTGGATTTGTTGAGCCTGTTGAGCGACCACTCTGGCTACGTCACGGAGATCAGGCACCTCGCCGGGATCCATGGTTGGAGCCTACTGTAACGCCTGGAGTAGTGGATCCACTGAACCGTCACTAGCGATGGCACTAACCTCACCAGGGAGCGGAGTCTAAGGGGCCGCTGGTTTTCACCAGAGCCCGCTGCAAGGCGGGATGGACTTGCTGCGGCAGGCGACCCCCAGGTCGCTACCCCTGGCTTGGTTGCTAGTGACGGCAGGTGAGGCGTGGCAGGAGCAGTAGGCAGGAGATAGTGCAGGCTGAGGTCTGTAGGCGTGATCGCAGGTGGCGGACAGGACTCAGGAACAATGGGAAGGCAGCGGGCAGGGACTAGGGACAAGAACTGCGGACAGGAACAAGGACTAAGGTCAGGAACAACAGGGAGCTGGATCAAACGCTATGGGAAGCATGCAGAGGCTCCAACACCTGTAGTGGGGCAGGGCTGGAATTTATAGGGAGTGATAAGTGCAACTTCCAATTGGGGGCGGACTGGCCCTTTAAATTTGAGACAGCCGGCGCGCGCGCCCTAGGAGGCGGGGACGCGCGCGCCGGCCGGCACAGACGGAGACAGGAGCAGGGCGAGGTAAGGCGCCCCCCGGGGCCAAACAGGCAGCAGCGCCGGGTCCCTGCACAAGGACCCCGGCGGCTGCATGGGGCAGAGAGAGGTCGCGGCGGCGGCCTGGAGCACGGGACGCCGCCGCGGCCGTGACAACTGGCAAACTATGGGCTCTATCCATGCTGGGAAATGCCCCCTTGACACTTGCACCTAATTTGCATATTGACAGGATCCTTAATTGACAGGTCCTTTTTGATGTGACTCAGTAGAGTGTATGGCCTTCATGTATCTATATGCACTCCCACTACATCTGTGCATGCTCCTGATGAGACGGCAGGTGACAGTGTCTTGGAGATCTTCTCCTTAACCTGTATTAGGATAAGCTCCTGGACTGTCTGTGGCTCAACATAGCAGCGTTGATACTTAATGTCCAGGAACTGTGTACACATTCTGGTCACAGGAGGCTAGGTATTATCCTGCACATGGAGGAGTCCGGGGCATACTGCATTGGTGTGAGATCTGACAGAGGCTCTCAGGATCTCATCCTGGTACCTTACAGCAGTCAGGGCACTGTCGGCGATTACTTTGCGTTTTTGTGCATCATGTGTTTTATACTAACAGACTGTTAAGAAACCCATTGATTTGATGGAAATCTAGCATGAGAATGTTGCGTGTATGCCGGCTGCTCGCATACAAACCACATACTACGAAGAGAAATGAAAATGAAAACAATAAAGGATAATGCACAACACCTGTGTAACCTCCACAATATAAATAAGAGTCAATGACAATTATGTCAAGGAATAACACAGATAAGTAATGAATAAAGACAGAACCATATGGTATTCACAATCATAAAAGCCTAAAAAAGCTGTAAAAGCAGAAACGCATTCTCCTAGGGAAAAAACTCTGCAATATCCTTGTAATGCTACATGCCACATTACTTTGTCTCATAGATTTGCAATGGATCTCTAAGAAAAAAACAAAAAAAACATTGCACCCTCTGTACTAAACTGGAAGAGCAGCGAGGTGGAACCATATAAAGCTGCAGGATCAGTATTCAGCAACCGTACGTAGCTTTGTATAAAACAGAGTGCATGCTGCCATATTTGTGTATGCAGGACTGGGGAATGCTGGCATATTGGTTGTGAATGTTATGAATTGGTGTGTTGCCCATGCGGAGGATTGGTGGAGTGGTGCAGGGAAGTTGAGGGTAGTAGTTTTCTCAAGGAAAGTCTATAGTGATATTGTGGCTGGCTAACATTGTAGATCCCTCTGTGGACCAATGTAATTTTTGTAAATGGGGGACAGCATCTTGACTAGGGGTACACTTGGTGAGTTGTCTGGTAATGTATCCGTGATGATCTGTGTGCAATTAATGTGTTAAAAACTTCTAAAGTAAGAGCAATGGGAATTTAGTAGCAGGAACATGAATGTCCTTTCAGCGTGGACTAATGGCAGGGTGCTATATTACTGCAATCTGACCCACATCTGACTCCGCTGAACTTTAGCATCTGGAACTGGAGTTGACTGGTTTGGTTACTTTCCCTAGAAGCAGGCTTTGCCAGGAAGAGAATTAAACTAGGCCTAAATCCTTTCTCACAGTACAAAGAAAGCTTTTTTTTATTCCTTCCCTGGCCTAGCCAGGACTGATAAGAACGATTCAGCCCTCTGGGGAGAGAAGAATGGATTTTGGTTTTGGAGTTATTGATCCTAACCTGGGAAAAAGGTTGACCTTAGGAGATCACACTTCTAACAGAGGCTGTTTATGAAAGGGTTATGTGACCAATGTTCCTTGCCTCCTTTACACATGTAGCTCACCAGTGATGGCAGTGAAGAACTTTTTATTTTTATTAACATCCTTAAAAGGGTGGTTTTGAAATCCTGCCCATGGCCCCTCCCACTGTTCCCCACTCACTGTCTGTGTGTGTAATAGCACAGGCAGTGAGCTGGGAACAAGGGCAAAGAGTGCTGACCTGACAGGTCGGCACTCACTTCCCCCTTATATCGTGCCGTCGGGAGGGAACTCCGGCGGGAGAAAAAAAAAAAAAAACACAGACACACACACAGATCATACTCACCATCCCTCCGGTGACGAACGGCACTTGAATCCAATCTGTCGCCTCTGGCAGCCGTCTTCAGAACTCCCTCACTTCCGGGTCTGTGTAAAGTGAATGGGAGATAAAAGGCTGCCAGTGCGCATGCGCACCGGCAGCCTTTTCATTGGCTGGAGCGCATCACATGGCTTCCAGCAAGCTCAGCCAATCAGGGCTGAGCAAGTGCACCAGCAGCCTTTTCATGTCACATTCACTTCAGCAGAAGACGCCGAAGAGGATGAAGACCAGGCCCTCCTCCCTGCTGTGACGACATCGTCACAAAATGGCACCCGGGAGAAGAGGACAGGGTCGACCGTAATTGGGTATGTATACTTTATTTAACTTCCAGGGGGAGGGGGGTGGAAAGGGGGGGATCGGAGCCAGATAGGTTATTTAGATACATTACAAAGTTATTTAACTTTGTTTTGTTTTTTTTTTTAGCTTATTTAACACACATTACAAACGCCGGAGTTGCCCTTTAAGACATCTGAGAGTAGTCGACCAACCACTTTACACCACAGTAGCTGGTATACAGGTATTCACTGCTTTATACATTAGCTTCTAGGCACTTGATGGCTAACCGTTATTTGGGCATTCTGAGAAATGTATTGTCACAAATTGCGCCGGACGTAGGTAGGGAACAGAACGAGACAGTGAGACCTAACCACTAGAACCCACCTTCTGACCCTACCTACTTGCCTCAACGGCCCTAAACGGCCGTGGACAACCACGGTGTCAGTCCCTGTCCTACACCAGGTGATACACAAAACAAGACAGACGAAACAAACACAATAATGCAAAGTCTACGGTCCAGGTCAGCAACGGCGGTCAGCGAGGTACAAAAACGTAAGGCAGAAGAAGAGTCAGAGACAGGCAAGGAGGTCAGGGCAGGCAGCAGACAAAGCAGGTTGGAAGATCAAGCAATAGGTCAGGCAACAGAAGTAACAGAACCAGGAGAGCTGAAGTGCTTAGCTGAGTAACACTCAATAGCCAGCAGGGAAATGAAGAGCCTGCTGCTTTTTTATCTGGAATCAGGGACTGCACTTGATTGGATCAGCCCTGATCCCAGCACCCAGCTCAGCTGGACAGGCCTATAAGGAGTAGCCCCTGCACTGCCAGAGTGTAACAGGCAATGCAGGTGTGGCTGGGAAACTAAGACAGCATTCAGACAGAACTGCAAACAAAAAACAACCAGAGGCTCAGCGCTTCCTCGGTCGCCCAGCACGGACCGAGGAACGCAAAGTCACATTCCTGACATGTATGTTGTAATATTGCTGCACTTCCTTTTGTGAAATTTGCAACATAATAGCACTATGGGGGACATTTATCAAACTAATTGCACCTGTTTTTAGTCTAATATATCTAGTTTGTGCTCAAAATAAATCCAATATAAATTTATGAAGCTTTTTTAGACAAGACTATCCAAATTAGATGCAACTTTTTGAATTAGATTTTTTGTTGTTAATTAGATCAAAAGTGCGCCAGAATTCTTTTTTTAGCTACATTTATTAACTGCTCAATTTTTTAAAAAGTCGCATATATTGGCGCATCGCTACGTCTGCTCCAAACCAGTTGAATTTATTAGACTAATTAAAAGACCATTATTTTTAAAACACATTTACTATGCTATTAGACAATTTACATAAATTTGACTAAACACATTAGATTGGAAAATATGCCAAAACATCTTTGACAAAATCGTGTTTTTAGATTTGTTAGTAAATGTCCCCCTATATCTTATTAAGAAAAACCCAGTAATTGTTTGCTGCATAGTGGAATTACTGTATGTAGATGTGATAAAGATATGTACTTTAAGCATTTCAGGTATTTCTTTATTGGAAAACTTATCACAGAAACAGTGTATTCATTGACTTCTATATTAATCCTTAGTATCACTCCACTTGAAAAAGTATTTAAATGAGAAGTCTGGCAGATAAAAAAAATCCGGCAGCTGGCAGGGGAAAAATTCATTATAAGTACCGACTTACCTCTCCCCGTGCCAGCGGTGAGTGCGGGACCTGCTGCAGGACCCCGGCTGGAAGGCCTTTTTTTCTTTAGTTGTGATGATGTCAAAACTTGGGGGGGAGGCCTGTCCCAGCTAATGGACTGGCCGTACAACCAATCAGTGACTCCTTTAAATAAAGCTAAGGTTGGGTTTACATACTTCAGGTGGTCCAGTATTCTTCTTTTACCAGAAACTAAAGAGAACTAATGCCACAAAAAGGAATTCGTTGTCATCAGACGTCCTGCTAGAAACGCTCCTTAATAGGACCCATGTAAAAGTGACAGCGGTTAGCAGGGGAGCAGGAAAATGCCTGAGCCTCGACTAATCGCATCATTTGTGCGGGTTTTAAAATTTATGGCTATCGACCGCACATCTTCCTGTGTAAACTGACAAAAAGAAAAGTGACAGCACGGATATGCATATATCTGTGCGGTCAGTTTCTAGATCGCACAAGCAGTGCATGCATACCTTTTGCACTGCTGTGTGATCCAGCATTGTCCACATTCTTTTTCCGAGCTGACCAGTGACACTGACAGCTCCCGTCCCACTCTCCAGCCACCGTTGTATCTACAGGCCACTGCCCTGCCTCCTCCAGAATGGTTGACATCCAGAGGAGGCGGAGCGGTGGCCTGAACACATAGCAGTGGCCGGAGAGTGGCCTCTGTACCAGCCCAGAATAAAGAAAGTGAAGATGCCGGTTCACACAGCAGTGCTGAAGGTATGTATGCACTGCTTGTGTGATCTGGAAACTGAGGGCACGGATATATGGATATGTGTGTTGTCACTTTTCATGGCCTCATGAACAATACAAGGATCAGGTTTTACAAGCTTATGCTGTGCGATCTCTCTGATCGGTGCTTGTTTGTGGCTACAGACGGCCAAAGATCACCTAAAGGAACCTGACTTAGGCTACTTTTCCCTGATATAACCTGGAGCCATGCTCAATATTTTTACTTTTCTCAACATTTACCAAAAAATTCCACGTCTGTTAGTGAATTTTTGCAAAAAGAGCTCTGCGCAGAACCTTCAAGAGCATAAGGAGAATTGTAGTGTCCCAGCACAAGTGTGCCACTAAGTTTCTATACACCTGGGTAAAGTAACTCTCTTAGCTTCACACAAAAGGGGACGAAGGGGATTGTATTGTGTAAATTTCCCTACTAGGTGTCACTGTTGTATTTATTGTATGTACTGTACTATGCACAGCTGAAGGAAGAAATGGGTTACTGTTTGTCATATGTTGTGTTTTCTCCTGTCACAGGTGCAGGCTTATTTGCCTAAATTTCCCTCCTATCCTCTTTCTTTTCTCTCACCCACACACAGCTCCACCAATCACAGGCTAGCTGAGGTACCCCTACAAAAAGGATCTATTCCTGGTTGAAGGGTCTTTTGTCAGTAGAGGTGGGGAGGGACTGAGACACTCAAGCAAGTTACTTGTTCCCTGTTGCTTACTACCACTGGCATGCAGTGCTAGACCCTTAGGAAGGACTGACGTCCTCTGAGGAAAACCTTGTCCTTCTTAGGGATACATTCTGCAACACAAAGGGCAGTCACCTGGAGTTATGTACTGGCCCAAGTAGTACAAGTAATGTGAAAGGCTGACGTATCCGACTGCAACGCACGGCTCTTCTCGAAAGTCTCGTAAAGTCACTCAATCCAGTGCAGGTGTGGTGTCCCACTCGGGGAAGGCCTTAACGAGGACGCCTTAATGTTGGCGACATGGTACACTCTGTTTGATCAAATAGTTTGCTAAGATTCTCATTTTTTAATATCTACAGAGCAGGTGTTTACCGTGTGTACGCTGAGAGGAGTATATATGGTAAGCCCTAGCACCTGTGGGTTGCTGCTGCACCTTCTGTTTTTTGTCTGTACTTAAGCCACGAGCAGCGTGCAACCTGCAGTGTGAATAGAGTCATAGATGTGTGGCCAATTTTTCCTTTTTTTCTGTTGAATGTGGGGTGTGTGGCTACCTCCTGTTGGCCTGCACTTCACCCATGTCCCAAGGGTGCTATAAAAGAGATCATTTGGCTCCTATCTGCCCAGTTGTAGGCTTATTCAGCCCAGGAGAGGCCATTGCTAGTGTGAAAATGCTAGAGTAGGGACCATGTCTCGAGGACACCTTAACGTTGGCGACATGGTACACTCTGTTTAATCAAATAGTTTGCTAAGATCCTCATTTTTTAATATCTACAGAGTAGGCGTTTACCATGTGTACGCTGGGAGGAGTATATACGGTGAGACCCTGCACCTGTGGGTTGCTGCTGCACCTTCTGTTTTTTGTCCCACTAGGGGTGTTACTGTTGTTCACACCCTTCGCAAAAGTCTGTACTTTTTGTGGTCTTAGGCAGTACCCCACATGGGTAGGATGCAGGACAGTGCTCTATTACAAACTTCTCTATCAGTACCTATACCCTGCATGATGCAGTGTTAAACCCCTCAGGAGAGGATTAACCAACAGATCACCTCAACCCACGCTGTGGACTAGGAGAAACAACAGTGCAGGACAGTATCTTCTAGGAAGCCAAAGAGCTAGGAACTGATCCGGGTGAAGCAAAGTTACTGTAAATGTCTATGGACTCCATCTCGCAGCGCGAGTGTCAGCCAGGAAACCCTCAGCACTGCTCATCCCAGGTAACAAGGTCTGGGGCCTGTGTCACCTATTACTACGGTTCAGCCAACGCTAGTGGGCATAAGGTGGTGTGAAGACTATAGAAAGGTCAATGCACAGGCACAGGTTTTTCTCATTTTACTTCTTCTACTAAAAGTATTCTTCTATATACTTCAACATCCCAGCAGAGCACATTACTACTTGGGTTGAGACGCTCACGGCACCCTTCTCTCTACTACGCTGCCTCAGTACAACACTACCAACACTACGATATCCTACTCAGCACTTCTCTACTCACGCAGATCTGGTGGTTTTATGTTTCAGTATTTATTGGAACTCTACAAAGTGTATATCCGAGGTCATCTGTATCACCTGTTGCTTATTTGCCAATAGTAAAGCAAATCAATGTTATCTGTGATTATTCACTACCACCTACACAGAATATACACTGCAACCTTGGGACATCTCCCCTTTCTGTGGGTGGTGGGTCCTACTATTCGGGAGGGTCAATACACTGCTCTGGCCACCTGTGACTATATTATCCGTGACTACACTATCCCAAGGGACCCGGCAGCAGCCCGACAGGACATCGACCGCAGTGGAAAAGGGAACAACAGGCCTTACACCTTAAAAGCAGGAGTGCAATCACACCTGTGTGCCCCCCAGGCACTGGCGTCACGTGACAAAACCTTAAAGGGGTTGTCCGGGATATTTTAATAAACTAGTATTGCATTGACCTCTGCGGATGCTCTATATTCTACATACACTTCTATTTTTTATTTACAGCACTTACTGTGTTCTCAGGCTCAGTCACATGACTACTCTGCCTGTGTTTTCTTTACTTCCTGTGATGTCACTTTCCCTTTCTGTTTCCTGTTCCTGCCAGTGAGGGAACAGTGAGTCATCAGGTGGGTGGAGTTATGTGTCTGAGCCCAGAAGAAACTGCAGCAGTGAGGAGAGCATGACAGAGAGACTACAATCTCTGTACAGCACTGCAGCATAGGTTGGAGCTATAAACAGTAAATAAAGGAACTATGGAGGTGATT
Source organism: Dendropsophus ebraccatus (assembly GCF_027789765.1). Lineage (NCBI taxonomy): Eukaryota > Metazoa > Chordata > Amphibia > Anura > Hylidae > Dendropsophus > Dendropsophus ebraccatus. Next base: position 12,112 of record NW_027209215.1, read on the forward strand.
TATTAAAACTTGTGCAGAGAAACAAGGAAGCAGTTGCCTATAGCAACCAGTCAGATTCTTTTCAAGGCCTTTTTTAAAAAATAAAAGAAGCAATCTGATTGGTCGCTATGGGTAACTGCTCCCCTCGGCACGGGCTTTGCTAAATCTCCCCCTATATTGTTACTATTGTAGTGTAAAGCTGTACAGTGTTAGGGCAGTGCTGCTCCGTGTAATATGGAGAGGAGAGAGGCTGCTTCACCTCATGGCAGTCACCATTCTATCTATTTCTTGCTGAGGTAAACATGTAACAGAATCCTGGCTCATAGAAATCCCACCCACCTGTACGATGGCTACTGCAGTGTATATGTAATCCAGGACTACAACTCCTAACATGTACATGTGTGCTGGGGTTTGTAGTCCTACAACAGATAAGAGTGAAAAAACTAGTTGATTTGATAACATAAGTAATTGGCAGACACTGAGCCACCATGCTGCTCAAAGGACACTTGTAGTAATACAGACATTTCCTGCCTATAAGTAGAGTGGGCGGGGCTATATTCAGAAAGGAGGGGGGGAGCTATAGACTTGCAGAGAGGTGGAAAAAGGTTAGAGAAAACCTCTAAGGGAAAGGGACAGATTACTAATTAATCACATTTCCAATAAGAAAAAAAATGTTGGACAACCTCTTTAACCCTTTGAGGACCAGGCCCAAAATGACCCAGTGGACCGCGCAAATTTTGATCTTAGTGTTTTCGTTTTTTCCCTCCTCCCCTTCTAAGAGCTCTAGCACTCTCAGTTTTCTACATACAAGCCATGTAAGTGCTTGTTTTTTACAGGAATAGTTGTACTTTGTAATGTAATGGCGTCATTCATTTTACCATAACATGTATGACGGAATCCCAAATATATTATTTATGAAGATATAAATAGGTGAAATCGTAAAAAAGAATGCAATATGGTAACTTTTGGGGGGTTCCTGTGTCTACATTATGCACTATATGGTAAAGGCGACATGATACTATTATTCTATAGGTCAGTCTGAACACAGCCATATGCAGGTTTACACAGATTCTCTAATGTTATATATATTTTTTTAATGAAATCCTTTTTTTGGCAATTAAATATTAATAAAATGGGCCTATTGTGACGCTTATAACAGTTTTATTTTTTCACCTACGGGGCTGTATGGGGTGTCATTTTTTCCACCATGATCTCTAGTTTTTATTAATACCATCTTTTTATTAGTTTTTTTTTTATATATATATATATATATATATATATATATATATATATATATATATAGAAAAAACAAAGTTCACGCAGCACTCTATGGTTAAAGTTCTGCTGGGTGCCTGCTGTCACACCTTGGTCCACAGGTGTCTAATCCAGATAGGATATATATATATAACGTAACATAAAATCGGTAATCCACGCACTTTTTTCCCTCTTTTCGTCTACGCCGTTCACTGTTTGCAATGACGCTTGTTATATTTTAATAGATCGAACAATTACGCACGCTACGGTATATTATATGTTTATCTATTTATTTATTTTTATATGTTTATTTATATAATGGGAAATGGGGGTGATTTAAACTTTTACTGGGGGAGGGGTTTTGGGGTAGTGTGTTAGTGTTTGTAACTTTTTTTTTTATACATTTTAAGTCTCTTTGGGGGACTTGTACATACATGAGATTCATTTACTACACTGATCATTGCTATGCTATAGGCATAGCATTGATCAGTGTTATCGGCGCTCTGCTCATTGAGCCGATCGGACCGCACGGAGGCAGGTAAGAGACCTCCGGCGGTCCGGTTTAGTCACACTGCGGGGGTCCCGATTGATAAGTAACAGGGGAGTCCCCCTGTCACTTACACTTAAATGCTGCCGCAGCGTTTGAGGAGTTAATGTCGCGCTGCAACGTGTCATTAACAGTGAGGTGCCGGCTGCTGATTGCTGCCGGCCCCCACCTGCTATGAAGCGCGCTCCACTCAGGAGTGCGCTTCATAGCTCAGGACGTACCAGTACGTCCAGGGTTGTCTGGGGACAGCCGTCCAGGACGTACCGTTACGTCCTAGGTCGTCTAGGGGTTAAGGTCCGGCTGTATCTCGGTCATCCACCACAAGAAGTGGCATCACACTTCCATCAAGCAAGTGACCGGCCGTCCCACCGCTATAACACCATCCGGGGGCTCACCACACAGGGACCTGGGACCTCATACTACCCTAGCAGGACGGTAAGCCAACACTATAGGGCAAAACGTGGTCAAATTAGTGAATCTATACCAGCGTTGGGGTGGTGGCGTCCAGGAGAGCGAGGATACTTTTGTGATACTGGTAATAATATTGTGGTTCAGATATGGGGTAGGAAGGGTTTCTATGATGAATATGGGGTTTATCCTCATCTAGACTGTCACTTTATACCCGGTCCCAGTGTTATTTTACGTAAAGGTGACATCTAATATCTCTCCAGGATTGCCACCCTGCTTTTTCTTATTATGTATTTTTATCATGTTTTTATCATGTTTAAATAACATTTACTGCTAGACTACTCAATTTTTGTTTGTTCGGTCCTGTCCTGGTAGAGCTAAGATGTTCCTCTACCCTGTTGTTACAACTCTTTCGCCCTCCACCTATTGTATACGTTCCCCCTGGATATGACACTGCTCTGGCACTAAACAACACTTATCCACAGGGTCCTCAAAACTGATATTGTGGTAGAAAAAAATCTCACTTTTATATCCACATTAAAAAGTGGCAATACAAGGCCTTGGTCAAGCAACAAAAAAAAAAAGGGGGGGGGGGGGGCATTCCCTGTCCTGTCACTGATCTTCTGATCTCTGCATGCAGGACTCACTCAGGACAGTATTAATCTGTTTAGTCTTAGATCAAGATATTCCACGTGATTCATGTGCCTGACAAAGGCATCCGCCACGCTGGGCATAACACATTGGGCTGTGTGCTAGATGTGCTATATGAGATGTAATACCAGTGTCAGATCACACCGCCATTGTTACAGGAAGGCATGAATGTATGCAGCACTGCAGATCTAGCAGCCATATCACATCCCTCACCTGCTTAATACAGATGGCTGACAGCAATACCACAGACAGGGATATACTTACAGACACCGACTTTGAGTAACTGCAGCTGTATACATTTATGTGGCATTTTTATTCAATAGTATATAAGTAAATTGAATACATGATGAAATGTAGATAGGAGTACAGACGCTGCGTTACATAGGGGTCTCTCCTATCCTTCAGAGACACAGGTTGGATGTAGAATATGCTGTGATGGATTACTATTAAGCGATTTGAGTGCGTGGGCGCTATCATTCCTACATTAACTATGTCTCTGCTGCCATCTAGTGGTAATAGACGTATCTATCATGATATGTATCTATCACTACAGGTTACAGTCCATCTGTCTCAGCAGTCACAGGGTCACATCCATGCTCACCTCAAACATTGCTTTGTGTAGTAGTGCCTGTAGCATCTACTGGATGCTTCTGTTCTGCCATATCTGCTGAAGAGTTAAAAAACAAACAAACGGGGCAACGGGCTAAACCTCACCCTTTCATGACACATGTTGGACCCCTAAATAATGGTGACGGGGAGTTAATAACTGGGGATCAGGAGAAAGCTATTATTGAATGGGTTCTTCAGCTCGGCATATACAAAAGAAGAGGATGGAGCTGCAGTGGGCAGGGCCAGTACTGAGGTGGGTGGGGCCAGTGCTGCTATCAAATGTAATGTACTGAACTGGTATACTATAGATATGGTGCAAGATAAATTTAATAAACTCAATGTAACCAAAGCTCCGGGGCCTCATGGATTACACCCCAGAGTTCTTAGGGAACTCAGTTCTGTAATTTCTCTACCCTTGTATGAAATATTCAGTGATTCTTTGGTGACTGGTATTGTGCCGAGGGACTGGCGTATGGCAAATGTAATGCCGAAAAAAAAAGGGCTCTAGGACTTCCCCAGGTAACTATAGACCTGTAAGCTTAACGCCCATTGTGGGGAAACTATTTGAGGGATGATAAGGGGCTACATCCAGGAATATGTATTGGCTAATAGTATTATAAGTGATAACCAGCATGGTTTTTACTAAGGACAGAAGCTGTCAAACCAACCTGATTTCTATGAAGAGGTGATTAGAAGCCTGGATGGCGGCGCGGCTGTGGATATTGTGTATCTGGATTTTGCTAAAGCGTTTGACTCAGTTCCTCATGGGCGTCTGATGGGTAAGTTAAAGTCTATTGGTTTGGAAAGTTTAGTCTGTAAGTGCATTGAAAGTTGGCTTACTAATCGTACCCAGAGAGTGGTGGTCAATGATTCCTACTCCGAATGGTCCCCGGTAATAAGTGGTGCACCCCAAGGGTCAGTACTGGGCCCTCTTCTGTTTAACTTGTTTATTAATGATATTGAGGATGTGGATAAATGTAAAGTTATGCACCTGGGTACTAATAACCCACATGCACCATATGTCCTGGGGGGAGTTACTCTGGGAGAGTCACTGATGGAGAAGGATCTGGGTGTACTTGTATATAATAGACTAAAGAACAGCACACAATGTCAGTCAGCTGCCTCAAAGGCCAGCAGGATATTGTCATGTATATAACAGGCATGGACTCTCGGGACAGGGATATAATATTACCGCTTTATAAAGCCTTGGTGCGGCCTCATCTGGAGTATGCTGTTCAGTTGTGGAACCTGATTCATAGAAAGGACGTCTTAGAGCTGGAGAGGGTACAAAGACGGGCAACTAAACTAATAAGGGGAATAGAGCATCTTAAGCCCCTATTCCACGGGCCAACAGAGAGTCAGCGCTCGCTGCCACTGCTATTACACGTGGCGGCAGTAAGCGGGTGAGTCCAGCAGGGGGGGGGAGGCGCTGAGCTGCGGGGGGGCTTCCTGGGTGATCCCTAGATCGTCTGGGCAGTCCATAGAGGATAGTGGCGTTCTGCTGCAGACGCTCCTGTTTCACGGGTCGATTATTGCCAGTAACAGATGATATCGGCCGAATACGGCCAATAATCATTCCGTTGAATAGGCCTTTAGTTATGAGGAGAGATTAATGGTGCGTTCACACCTACAGGATCTGCAGCTGATTTTTCTGCAGCAGATTTCATTTAAATAACTGAACACAGCATCAAATCTGCTGCAGATCTGCTGCAGATCCTGTAGGTGTGAACGCACCCTAAAAGAATTAAATTTCTTTAGTCTTGAGAAAAGACGTACAAGGGGATATATGATTAATTTATTTAAATATATAAATGGCCCCTACAAGAGATATGGGGAAAAGATGTTCCAGGTAAAACCCCCTCAAAGGACAAGAGGGCACTGCCTCCACCTGGAGAAAAAAAGGTTCAATCTCCGGAGGTGACAAGCTTTCTTTACCATGAGAACAGTGAATCTGTAGAACAGTCTACCACAGGATCTGGTCACAGCAAAAACAGTAGAGGGCTTCAAAACAGGGCTAGACAAGTTCTAAGACCAAAATAACGTAAATGCATATGTATAGAAGCTACCCCTAATCCGTCCACCTTTCCTGTATACATCCCCTCCTTGTATACCCCCCTTCCGTGTATACATCCCCTCCTTGATTGAACATGCTGCTTGACTGCTGCATATACCGTATTTTTCGCTTTATAAGACGCACTTTTTTTCCTCCCAAAGTGGGAGGAAAATCTAAGTGCGTCTTATAAAGCGAAGACGGCTCCCAAGCAGTGCAGAGCACCGCATGGAAGCCGTCCCGCCCGCCCCCTGTATTGCCGCTCACTATGCATATGCATAGTGAGCGGCTCTGAGCGATCCCCTCCGCCCGCCCAGCCTGCCCCTCCATCGCCGCTCAGCTGAGCTGATCAGAAGCCCGGGAAAGTGCAATGAGCAGCACTTTCCTGGCTCCTGATCGGCTGTCAGCTGAGCGAGGCGGGCGGAGGTGGTCCCGGAACTACCTGTCCGGCGGCCCCAGCAGCTCCTGTCTCCCGTCGGCCCTGCGCACTTCCGACATCCTCCGGGCACAGGCAGCGGGGTACAGAGACTGCCTGTGTCCTGGATGTGTTCTGCAGCCTCTATCATTCATGATAGAGGTTGCAGGACACTTCCGGCACAGGCAGCGTCTCTGTACCCCGCTGCCTGTGCCCGGAGGATGTCAGAAGTGCGCAGGGCCGACGGGAGACAGGAGCTGCTGGGGCCGCCGGACAGGTGAGTTACTGGTTTGTTGTTTTAGGGGGGGAAATGGCTGCTATGGGGGGCACAGGGTACTAAGGGGGGTCACTGGCTACTATGGGGGGTCACTGGCTACTATGGGGGTCACTGGCTACTATGGGGGCACTGGCTACTATGGGGGGATTGGCTACTATGGGGGGATTGGCTACTATGGGGGATTGGCTACTATGAGGGGCACTGGCTACTATGAGGGGCACTGGCTACTATGAGGGGCACTGGCTACTATGGGGGCACTGGCTACTATGGGGGGCACTGGCTACTATGGGGGCACTGGCTACTATGGGGGGCACTGGCTACTATGAGGGGCACTGGCTACTATGGGGGCACTGGCTACTATGAGGGGATTGGCTACTATGGGGGGATTGGCTACTATGGGGGGCACTGGCTACTATGGGGGGCACTGGCTACTATGGGGGTCACTGGCTACTATGTGGGGCACTTTATGGGGGATTGGCTACTATGTGGGCACTATATGCTATCTCCAAACTGTGACAATGAGCAAAATATTTTTTTTTCTATTTTTCTCCCCTAAAATCAGGGGTGCGTCTTATCAAAAGGTGCGTCCTATAAAGCAAAAAATACGGTACATTTCTTTTCCCAGTAACCACTGTACTAGGCCTGAACATATGACCTCATCTAGTATATGTAACTATACTGCCATCTACTGACAATAAGCAGAACTGCAACACAAGCAAACAAAGATTTTCCACTAATTACTCAAAACTACCACTCAGTTTAATAGTAATACACCACCCTGCTACACACATTCTTTGCTAAGATCTTTCCTTCTCCATATTCTGATGCCTCCTTGTCCCCAGCAGTAAATAGCCAAAAGCAATTCCTGTTTAGCTGTTTATTAGTTTAAACGGTCGTGTACTGCGGCCACATGAGTAAGCAGCACTTACACCAGTTTGAAGCACTTGGCATATCATCTCTATCTTACAACCACAATCATCTAACATTGTACATATCTAATCTGTTCACCTGTCCAGCTACCAGCCAATCCCACCGCTCTCAGATGTCACAGATCGAGCACCTCATGTTCAGCATGAACTTTCACCTTACTACTCAGTACTCATCCAACTTCCGTTTTACCAAATAACACCTGATTTGCAAATAAACCTTCCTACCTAAAGGGGTATTCCAGTATCAGACAATTTTATTATAATAAAGCTGTCACCTAAAGACATGTAACTTACTAATATAGTGTTATCATTAACAGCACATTTGAAAATCAGCTTTTCGGCGTCCAGGCTACATAGTGAACGGTGCCAGAATTAGTTGTTTCTGATCACTGTGTAGTAGTAGCGACTTGTAACTGCAGCTCAGTTCCCATTTAAGGAGAACTCCAGCCAAACATTAAAAAAGCAGGGAGAGCAGGGGGGGGGGGCATGATAAAGAAGTAATACATATCCCCCCCTCACTTTGGTCTTCTGTAGCTCCCGGTACTATGATGTCACGACCCACATCAGAAATGACCAAACCACAGCAGTCACTGACTGGGTGAGCAGATAGTTTCTGCAGGGTTGTGAGGACACAGGAACTGGAAGCAACTGGAGATCTGCAGGCTGACAGTAAACTGGTGGCTGTGGGGGCACCAGAACAGGTAAGTGTAACTTCTTTTTTTATAATTCCCACCTCTTCCTGCTCTGTCTGTGGTGATAAGAGGAGACTGCTCTAAATTGATCTGTACAGCATTTTGTGATATGTGAAACCAGTAGATAGATAGCATCAATATAAGACGATAGCAGCTCCCTAAGCAATGACCTCTTCAAAGGTCACAGGGTACGTTCAGGAAAACTCCAATGAAAAAAACTTTTTCCCAGTAATTGAAGCACATTACAAAGTTATATAACTCTGTAATGTGCTTCAATCACCTATCTGCCCTCCTTCCCTGTCTTTTCCCCCCTCAACCCCCCACCAGGAAGTGTAAGAAACTCACACATACCTAATTACTGTTGTCACCAGTTTCTTCTCTCAGCTCCTTCTTGTGACGAGGAGTCATCAGCAGGAGGGCTGCTCTAGCTCCTGTTACACCAGCCTCCCCCTCCCCTGCCTTGTCAGGTGACTCAGCTTGCTCAGCTCCGATTGGCTGAGAAACTGCAAGTCATGTCACTTGCTTATCTTCCCTCCTGACAGACTCCCAGCACATAGGCAGCCCCCCCTCATACTCTCTCCTGCTGAAAGAGTCCTTTCACTTGTTTATCTTCCCTCAGTGACAGGCCCCGTCTTATCTCTCCTGCTGCCCTGACCTGATTAGGGACGGCCATTGTGCAGATGTCACTTTGCTATGTACACTACATTGCAAAGTGAAAGTATGTGTGTGCAGCTTCAGTGCAGGGACTGACAACCTGTGTGATTATACAGCAGCCTGATGGAAGAGAGAGAGGGGGTCATGTTTAGTGTATGATGGGAGTTGAAGTGAATGGAGGGGCAGGCACTTGCAACGTCACAGCAGCCAAAGTGCATCATGGGAAGCTGAAACCAGGAAGTAGGGAAGAAATGAAGACCAAGACTAGAGATCAGGCGATATGCAGACGGTGGGAAATTCAAACAGTAACAGCTCAGGAGGGATGATAAGTATATAAACTATGTTTCTGATTGTTTTTTTTTTTCTTAGCACGGGAGTTGTCCTTTAACATTTATCTCAAGGAGACAAACTCTGTCTATTGAGTCTTGCTGGTAAAGCATGTCACAAAATGCTGTTAAGCACAGCCCTGGCATTATGGCAACCTCCATAACAATAAACGGAAAAAAATAAAAATTAGTCAGAAAATAGACACAGATTAGGATAAAAGAACAAATTTTTGTATCTAATCAGTAAAAGAAAATGTAAGTGATACTTTTATAGTGATTGGTTCTAAGCTGCAGTAACCAAGCCTGGCAACTATACAATGAGGGGAAACAACTGCTTTTGAGGCCAGATGAGTGACTGATGGGCTATCATATGGACAGCTTAGGCTAGTTTCACATCTCGGCAGGCTATACGTTGGGAATTAATGAAATAGGACGCTGAAGTAAGCCCATCATGTTGCCCAGCTAGGGGTCAACTGCCTGACTAGAATGACTAGAATGGACAAAATAGACTGATAAGGCTAGCTTTACATCGCGTTTTGTGAGTACGTTCTGTCCATTTCCTGCAGGGGCGGATTAACTTTACCATAGGCCCCGGGCTGTTCACCAAGCCTGGGCCCCCCCACCCCACTGTAACTATGGCAACACTAGCCTGGCGTTCATAGTACAGTATAGATAATGTCATGATGTCCTGATTTGTGCAAAATTGCCATATAAAAAACTGTGATTTTTTTTTGCAAATCATGGCAGAAGTGTAGCCAGGAGACAGTACACCACTGAAAGTATGAATCTTTTTGGTGGTCATGGGCCCCCCAGGAGCTCAGGGCCCCGGGCTGCCGCCTGGAACGCCCCTATTATAATCCGCTACTGATTTCCTGGACGTATACTTACTTTGTGCAGGACTTAAAAGCATAGTCTTCCACACTCAGGGCCGATTCTGGGGTTTCGCCCGCCTGAGGCAAACCTCAGGCGGCCGCCCCGAGTGATGGCCGGCACCCCCCTCCCCCCGCAGCCATCCACTCACCTGTCCACACCGCAGCCGGCCCGCGCTCTCTGCTTGTCTCCACATCCCATCAGGTCCCGCAATGTCACCCTGCAGCTGTCACGGACCTTCAGGCTGTGGTGAGTGAGTGGGGTGATCGGGTCGCGCGGGGCGGTCCCCGCGCGACCCGATCACCCCAGCGCGTCCCCCACGACCCCGGGCACTCATCACAGCCTGGAGGTCCGTGACAGCTGCAGGGTGACATCGCGGGACCTGACGGGATTGGAGAGCGCGGGCAACGGGACAGGTGAGCGGCCGCTGTCATTTTTGTTAAGTGATACTTAACAAAAATGACAGCAGGGGGGACATAATGCCGCCCCCTGCCGGACCGCAAAATCTGCCGCCTGAGGCGGAAGGCTCATTCCGCCTCATGGCAGAAGCGGGCCTGTCCACACTGTGGAATCACTGTGAAGCTAGCCTTATCAGTCTATTTTGTTCGGGAGACCCCTTCAGGGTGGGTTCACACATACTGGGCTGTATTTACCACTAGGCACCTGTGGTTCAGTACCTAGGGCAGCACCTTGCAGGGGGCACCACAAGGGAGCAGGGGACGGAAACAACATTTTTTTTTTTTTTTTTTTTTTAGTCTTCCACCTCCCATTCAGGGGGGTATGGTGGTATTGGTCAGGTCAGTAGTCATGTGCTTTTACCAGGATTTTTGGCCATACCCCTAGTGGTTATCGCATGAGTGCCTAGTTTTGGCTGCATGTGGTGACGTACAGTAAATGTGGGAACGCGGCCTAAGACTGATTAGATATAAATATGATGTATAGAAACTAGAAAATCCTGATGCTAATTGGTGAGTGAAGGTGGGGCGTCCTCAGGTTTAGTGCCCAGGGCAGCAGCAGCTGGTAATACGGCCCTGCACACTTGGTACAGTCTATGGCCCTGCATTCTCACAGTGGATTTTCATCCCAAATGTAGTGATGGCTTTGGTAAACTATTTAAAGGGGTACTCCGGGCGGGGGTCATTTTCTGTGTACGGCCAGGGAGGGGGTGGATATAGAGGCCGCCGGTCGCTTACCTCCCCAGTTCCAGCGCTGGGTACACAGAAAATGACCCCAGCCCGGAGTACCCCTTTAACTGCCGTGGAGGAGGGTCAGATTTCAGGAAGTTGTATATAAGTTGTTATAGCGGCTATGTCCTATTACAGTACTGCGCTGGTATCAGTGAGTTCAGTAGAATGACCCAATTCTAAGGGAAAACCGCCAATGTGAACAGAGCCTAGATGAATACAGAACAGAGTTGTATAATACAGCTGGTTCAGCTCACTAGATCTGTGCTTGCTGCCATTATATGGACGCTAATGTGCTGCCCGCAACAACCAATCACATCAGCGCTTTCATTATGTAATCTGCAGTGGAAAAATGAAAGCAGTGATGTGATTGGTGGCGGCTGTCTGCGCCGTGATTGGCTGCTGGCACCGCTGTACGGCCGCGCTGCTCTCCCCCTCCCACAGTACAGGACTCCGTTACCCTGGAGACTGGAAACAGCCCAGAGCGGAATAACAATAGTGAGGCCGGGAAGTAACGTGATCCGGGGCCGAGCGCGGGGATGTGAGCGGACGAGAGCGGGACAGTGCGGAGAAGCCGGGCACAGGTAGGACCGGGGGAGTGATCCCGTGTACCGGGAGGGGCGGCCGCTGCAGGCCCAGGCACGGAGGAGGAGGCGGCGGCGGGGAGGTGGTGCAGTGTCCGGGGGATGAGGGAGGACACGGGGCAGGGCTGACTGGGACTGCTGCTCCGCTCTCCTGCACGTTGTGACGTCATCACATCTATGACATCACACTGACGCTTGACAGTACAAAATGTGAAAGCCTTGCAAGAAATAGCGCCCCCTACATGCGGCAGTGTTCAGGTATAGTGACTACAACCCCCATCATGTTCTGCCCATGTAGTATTGTAACAGCTGGAGAACCAAAGGTTGTGGACACCGACCCTAGGTGTGAACGCTATAACTGTGTTAGGCTATGTTCACACAATGTACGTTCCGTACTAATCAACGTCCGTGATTAGTACGGAACTTACGTTGTGCTGAGGGAATGCCTGCCGGAGGGAATAGCGGCCGCAGAAAACCCTGTCAGAAACACCCCACTGTGAGAAGTAGGGAATTCGGATGCGGCCACACTCTAAAGGTCATCCGGCCGTTACTGCAGTACCAGCCGGGATGATCTTTTCTGAAACCGGCCATTCCTGAACGGCCAGTTTCATACAACGTGTGAACATGGCCTTAGGCTGGGTTCACATACAGTATTTTGCAACCAAAACCAGGAGTGGATTGAAAACACAGAAAGGCTCTGTTCTCACAATGCTGAAATTTAGTGGATGGTCATTTTATGTTTTAAAATAATGCCAATTATTTGCCATGACGGCAGATTACTAAATTTCAACATTATGTGAACAGAGCCTTTCTGTGTTTTCAATCCACTCCTGGTTGAGGTTGCAGTATGAGGACCACAATACTGAGCAAAAATACTGTGTGTGAACATAGCCTTAGGCTATGTTCACACTACGTAAATTTTGTGATAATCACAGCTGTTGTAACAATGGCCTTGACTACTTCGGCACTTACATAGTAGTACCTTCTAAGGAATCCTGCCCGGAGTGTATACACATAGTATACGGTCTGGCCGGGATTGCTAGCGGCGCCGCAAGAAACTGACATGTCAGTTTTCTGCGGCCGCTATTCAGTGAATAGCGGCTGCTGAAAACCTGTCAGTGCACACTATGGAGATCTACAGGACAGGGGTAAGGAGCTGATGGTTGAGGTGGGGGTCACAAATCCAAAAAATGGGGGGCAGCAGGGTGGTCGCTCATCCACAGCTCCATTCACAATTATTGCTAGACAAGGTGCAGAAGTCCCATAGAGAATGAATGGGGTGAAAGTCAAGTATGTACGCTGCACTTTGGAGGTCCCCTCCACTCTGGGGACGAAGGACCTCCATTCTCAGGATCAGTGGGGGTCCTACTAACCAGCTATTTATCCCTTATCATCTGTCACTTAAACAACCCCTATTGATAGTACTCTGCAATACATTGGTATTAGGGTATGTTCACACTAAGTAATATAGGCGGAAGTATCCGCCTGTCTCAGTGTCACACAGTGTCTCTATGGGATGGCTTGAGCGCCTCCATTTTCGTCGTTCTCCATTTAAAGAATTGACGTGTGAGAGCAGCGGGAGTGGAGGCACGCAAGCCATGCCATAGAGACACTGAGGCAGGCAGGATTCAATTTCGTAGAGATGCAGAAATACAGCAGCTGACAAGTACTGGAATACTTGAGATTTTTTTTATAGAAGTAAATTACAAATCTATATAACTTTCTGGCACCAGTTAATTCAAAAAAAACATTTTGCTGAACTACCCCTTTAATATTGCAGTGTACTGACTGTACAGGTGATGCTTGAGAGACCCTTAGGGAGGGGAGCATGTGTTGAAGGGCCATAAATCTCAAAGAAATATATTTTTTGACAGAATGCATACAAGACAAAAAATACCCAGTGTTAGAATTGCTGCTTTTAGGCACCTTGCGTCCGAAAAACACAGATACAGGCTACGTTCCCATAGTTGAAAAAATTCTGTACATTTCCAATAATAATCACTTTGGGATTGTGCAGATAATTCTTATAGTTAAAAGTATCATGGGCGAGGAGTAAAAAAAAAGCGTGTACTCACTGCTGATCGGCCGAGTACAGACGCGAGTGAGATCAGTGCACGCTGGCGGTCCATTACAACGTCCAGTTTACCGCATGGCCAGGCCGCGGCATCGTTCGTGTGGCCATCTACATGCATTGTCATCAGACGCACATCCCCTGTGTACACAGATGTGCACTTGATAGCGATGAACTTTAGTGCACAATAAATCAAATCAGCCAATGATATTTGCTCGATTGTCAGTTTTATCTCTGGCACTTTTATGGTACGTTTACATCAAGCGATAATTCGCCCAATCAATCGTTTTAACGATTTTGCAGCAACAATTTGGTTTTTATAACGATCAGCGTTTAGGCGAATAAATTGTTAGAAAAATCTTTATTGCGATCGTTTTAAGATCGCTTAAGCCCATCTCACGCATAGGGTGAAAGACTGTTTACACGAAGCGATTGTGAATGTTTAGCGTACGACCAGCAATGATTTGAGAATATGTTGAAAGATCACAATGTACGATTTCTCGTCGTAGCTTGATCATTCGCTGTGTTTACACGAGCCGATTATCATTCAAATGCGATCGTTATGACAAAAATCCAAACAATAATCGTTCCGTGTAAACGCACCATAACATGGGCCGATTATTGGCTAATAGAGCGATGCTAAGATCAAAGCTTGTCGTGGCTTGATCATTCGCTGTGTTTCATGAGGCCGAGTATAAAAGAGCGTTATGACTAAATCCACCGTTCCGGACGCACCATTGGAGATATTGGTATAGAGCGTGTGGTGTGTCGTAATGTGTGTAAGAGTATATATATATATATATAAATATATATATGTGTATATATATATATATGAATTTTTTTAAAGGGGTACTCCGAGCTAGGGGTATTTTACGGTATGGCGGGGAGGGTGTGATATTGACGCCGCCGTCCACTTACCTCTCAGGTTCCAGCATCGGGTCCCGGATCCAGACGCAGAATGGCTGAGCTGTCATGTGACGCACGTCTCAAGCTGCAGCTCAGACCAGGAACGGGCAGCAGGACGGGAGAACGGGGCGGAACCCGGGAGGTAAGTGGATGGCGGCATCTATATCCACCCTCTCCCCGGCCATACCGTAAAAAATACCCTTAGCCCGGAGTGAGTACCTCTTTAAAGACCAAAATGCCCCAGTAAGTGTAGAGCAGGTTTTCATAGGTATATCTGTAGGACAGAAAAAAAGCATAATTCACATGTAACAAGGTAAAAAAAATGCAACTAAGAGCACTTGTTAATAAAAATGCGATGAAAAATGTGGGGCATCCATTTTATTTTACAAGTGTAAAACAAGGCTGAAAGAATAGCGTGTTGTGAGGGTGTCCTTCTAGTGATCCCCTGCTATCCCCAGCCAGGCTACAGCACCATAACAACAGGTGAGTGCTGCCATAAGCCCCTCGGGAGTCCGTATAGGAAAACATACACGCAAACAGCATCACAGTACAATGGTGACAACCTCCCTGTAGGATAGGAGTGATGATGGGGCCTCACTGTTACGTCAGGTCAGCTTTTAACGTATTCTTTGTAATTGGCAGTATTACATTTCCCCAGCTCAGGAGGGGCTTAGTGGTGTGCACCTGACAGCTGACATCTATGACATCTGATAGCTGACATCTTTGTAGGAAGAGTGAGTATATACAGGTGACTACTAGCCATGGCTGCATCCTGGAAGATTAACCAACAGAAAACGTTTAAAACAGAGATTTTACCCATGTGTTCCTTTAAGGAGGCTATACATCTGTAAATGTGCCCCAGTTCATCAGCACCCTCATTGACATCCCTGAGTGTTGGTCACGATTCAGGGAATGTCACCTACACGCAGGGATATTGGCCAGGGCTGTCTGGAAGGGTAGGACTAGTAAGTGAATCAGTGTCATGTCTCCTCCAAAATGGTTCTCTGTCCATCGGCTGGCACCTATAGAGACATGGTCAGAAGGCACATCAACACCTCTATAAGGTACTAGGAGAAGTTTGTGGGCCAGTATGGAGATGACTGTTGTCCTTTAATGTATGACCCTTATTGGTTTTTTCAGACATCTACATACCTTGCCTATTTAAATAGCCCCTAGACCATTCCCCCCCAGGTTTGTGTGTATTATCGTGTAGTTGGCAGAGGATACATGTTATATTCAGACATTAGCCTGGGGCCCTTCCTGGCAGAATTTTCTGCCTATACTACATATGTTCAGATGGTGTCACAATTTCTTTTATTGTTTTTAGGTGTGGGCGCATCATGGAGAATTATGAGGAAATCTTGAAAATTGGGCGAGGTGCCACAGCTGAAGTGTTTCTAATGAAAAATAAGGAGACGAAGAAGACGTACGCTGTGAAGAAGATTAAAGTAGACGCTCTAACGAAAAATGAGGACTAAGGAAGTGTGTACTGCAAGAAGCCACCATCTACGGAAACTTGTGCACCCAAACATTGTAGTTTGCCATGAATACTTCTGTGACCCTGAGGATGAGCATGTTTTTATGTCCAGGACTATTGTGATGGAGGACTTTGGATGATCACATCAAGCAGAGGAAAGATTTCGACTCAGAAGACGTTATCATGGACTGGTTTATCAGTTGACTATGGCCGTTCAGTACATCCATTCCTGTGAATCCTGCACCGAGATATCAAGACTTCTAATGTTTTTCTCACCAAAAAGGGCATGATTCGTCTTGGGGATTTTGGCATATCTAAGGTAATGAACAGCACGGTGGATATGGCAAGTACATGTGTTGGAACGCCGTATTACCTCAGCCCCAGAGCTGTGCCAGGATATTCCATACAGCTCTAAGTCAGACATTTGGGCCCCTGGGGTGTTTGCTGTATGAGAATGTGTGCCCTGAAGCCAGCGTTTGATGCAAACACAATTGAATAAGCCTCTTCTACAAAATTGTCCGAGGAGACTATCCGCTGCCGGACTGCTACTCAGACGAGTTACACCTATTGGTTAAAACCATTTTAGACAAGTGTCTCACAGAATCAAGGCCTAGTGCAAATAGCATACTAAGCTTAGGTTTGTTCAGGGGACATTAAAGCAGTTTATTGAAAAACACGGAATTTCACCTTACATTAAAAAAAGGACAATAAAGAGGTTTCTCCTCCGGCAAATCGGAGCAAAACATCGCTAGCAAGTCACGGAATGAACAAAGTGGAGGTGAGGTGTAAGTCTGCTCCACCTCCCTCCTATAAACCTGATGTTGGCTCTTGTGAAATATGGATCCTGAGGAATTCTCGACTACCAGCGATAGATCGGATTACTCCGAGGACTTTGACAAAGAACAGTGTTTCTTCTATAGAAGAGGATCTTGAGGGTGACGCGTGCCTTCTGCACCAAAGTGATGACATTCCAAGGAGATTGGTAAGAGCCCAAACAAAGGGACGTTATGTTTTCTGTGTTATTAGCAATCCAATACTCTTCTACATGGAGTTCTGAGGAACCTGAGGCTGCAAACGTCAGGATAGTTTTGCTGAGTTGGGTATTATTGTCTGCAGTATAGTGTATATGCTGTGATAAACCTTTATTATGCAGTACATGTAATAACATTACGGTGAATGTAAAAAGTAAAGTAATGCCGACGGTATATCTCATTGTGTAATGACTGAAAAAACTAAACTGTTTATAACTTACAAGCATGCATATTAGATAGATAGAGAGACTATGAGATTGGGTACATATAGTCATATTCTTTTTGTTAGGAACTAAAACCTTGATCACAGAATAAAGCACAACACTATGCATGGTTATAGTTATTAACTTACTTGTTACTTGTACCCACTAAGGTTCCGGTGATGAAGATGTGCCTGAGTACCCTGATGATTTTTGAGGAGGTGGAAGAAAACACTCTGGAGATGGTTGTCAGTCATGCCAGGTCTGCTATGGATTTATCCGCTGATAATGAAACCTTCCAAGATGACAATGAAGATGGAGATGCACACTCATTGACGAAGACGCTCAAGACAATACGTCAGCAGGACATAGGTACAAAAGAACATCGTAGACTCTGATGGTCATAAAGATGTGCGAGGGCTCATCCACACAATTCATGTGCAGCCTGTGATATACATCACCATGTAGGCTGGCCACGTATCACGGACTGAACTCTTATCTGTGACTGGTCTCTTAGCATCATAATTTATTATGTGACAGTGAGATCCCCAAACGGCCAGAACACTACACTTCTGAACTAGCACAGCTTTGTCAGTTCAGTAATGTAGTGTTCGGGCTGGTCAATCTTTATCTCATAGGGTTTATCCAGGCCTATATATTGTTTCTTTTCTAGGGACTGCTATAAAATATACATATTGCACCATATGTTATGTAATCCGGTTCCCCAGTTGTTGTCGCTACTTCGGGATACAGGCCTGTCAGTGATCGCCTGCATTGGTGTCCAGCCTCAGTCACCCATTGGCTGAGTGGGCAGTCACTGCTGGGGACAAGTACGTCGGAAATAAAAGCAAGAGTGACTATTGGGGAACCAGATGCACGTTGCACCAGGAGCTGTGTGGGACTCAGGTAGGTATGAATATTTTTAACAAGGTATAAAAGTGTGTGTCTTGAAAACCCCTTTCCCACTACCAATCTCAAAGTTGATTGTGAAGAAGGAATCTAACCTGCCGAAGGTCCGCTGCTCATCACTGATATAACCTTATTTTTCTTAATATTAAATAGGTGGGTGTGATGGAGGTGGTCCTGTGGCCCTCAGTGCACCACTTGCCCAGCTGTCAGCTCCAGCAGCATGCCTCCTTATGAATATTCATAATAGCACACCACAGTAATGTCATCCTCTGCCGCCACTCACTGTGGACCGCCGTCATGAATATTCTTATATCTAAACACAGCAGAATCCCATAATGGGATTTAAACAAATCTAGAAAGCATGTATAAGATATATATATATAAATATATATATATATATATATATATATATACACACGCACACACAACATATATAATTTAAAATATGTATCCATAGACTGTAACAACCTAGGTTTCATTTAACTTGGGTTAATTTTATAAAACTGTAAAAAAAAAGTATCAATGACAATAACTTATATAGTAAAAAAAAGGAAAAGTCAATGTATGGGCCACTGTCGCCTCAATACACATGCAATATAATTATTAAGATGGGTGATCATCAACGGTTGTCATGCGATGGGCAAAACATCCAGAAGTGTTTTATATAGTAGGATTCGGG
>NW_027209216.1:0-30825 GCF_027789765.1 Dendropsophus ebraccatus
GGTATCCTTGCAGGGTCAGTTTCGGTTTAAGATGGACTAGGAACAGGTACCTGGTCTGTTTTGGGGAGTTGGTTAGGCAGTAAGGGAAGGCCCTAGTGGACCTAACCAGTAAAATACTCACCTTATGATAAGGGCATATAGGGCACACTAGGCCTAGGCTCCAGAGCGGGACAGTGAGATAGCAAAACAGCCTTACTGTCTTTAACCAGAGAAATACAACTGTGTATAGAAATACGTATGATTTATGGTTTCAAACTGACATTCTGCATTTGGCCACAAGATGTCGCTGTTTTGCAGTGCACTACCTAGGTTGTTGTTTTCATGGGGGAGGAACCTTACAGTTGGAAGATGTGACCTGAGGGAAGGAGGACAATTTGCTGAGGGAAGTCTGGAGCAGCCATGTTGATGAACGGGCTGGCTGTAATAGATGCATATAATTTTCTTTTCTGGTTTTGCAGCATATTTCATGCAAAAAAGAAGTCTGTCATTGCAAAGTACAATTATTGGCACAGAAAAGAAGGGCTCATGTGAGTCTCTAGGTGAAAAAATACAAGCCATATGGCCTATTAAACACGAGGAGGAGGAGGAGGAGGAATAAACGAAAGTGCAAAGAGGAAAATTAAAGGGAGTCAATTAGCCCAATTGGGCTAATATGGTTCCCAGGAGTGCTGTATAAAGCTACGGTATGTGCCGCGGCTGCTGCAGGAGCTATATCCTGGAGAAAAACAAGTTTTATTCCCCAGCGCATGTCAGGCAGAGGCGGGGAGGTAGTCATCTGGGAGGCTCCCAACCCGTGTCTAGTCACCGCTCTCTGCCTGTCAGCACTCGGCGGGATGAGGCCAGTAACGGACCTCTCTACCTGTCAATCATCCCCTCCCAGCGTGCTGACAGGCAGAGCGCGGTGACTAGACACGGGCGGGGAGCCGCCCAGATGACTGTAGCTTTATAGAGCACTCCAGGGAACCATATCAGCCCAATTGGGCTGATTGGTTCCCTTTAAGGGGTTAAAAAAACATGTGACATGTCATACTGACTTTTGCATCAGTTGGGGTCTGGGTGATGGGACCCCCGCTGGTTACTAGAATGAATATAAAAGGCCTGATACCCCTTTAATCTTATATAACCACATTCTATATCATGATATAGGTTTATATAATCATATATTTGAACTTGTCACCTTTATGTTCTTTTTGTAAGGAGATATTATATTACTTCTGTATTCTGAGCCATTTAGTAATTTCTCTGGTATTGGTGACCCTGCGGCTGACATGACTTTATGTTATTCTTCTCTCCTCCGCTGTGACCTGGACTTGGCGGGGTCACCGTAACTCAGAGCATTACCTCCATGTATGTAGTGAGAACCAGGGGTCATTTAGCAGCTAGATTTGGTCTGTAGTTTACGTCTTCCTCTTTCTTCTAAAACTTCCTTTTTATTGTATACAGGATACTAAGATATAGCCAGCATTGTGGGGGATATTTATCAACGCAAGCCCATTCATATGGCGGTCTTAAATAAAGCCCCATCCCCATTCACTCTACTGGATTATTAAAAGGCACGCACATAGTCAATCCAGTGGGGCTTGCGTTTGCCCACCTCCCTAAAACGATGAATGTGAGTCATCAAGGAACACACCTGGTGTATCTCTAGGTCTGTACGCTCGGGGTATCTCTTGGTCTGTACGCTCGGGGTATCTCTAGGTCTGTACGCTCGGGGTATCTCTAGGTCTGTACGCTCGGGGTATCTCTAGGTCTGTACGCTCAGTGTATCTCTAGGTCTGTGCGCTCAGTGTATCTCTAGGTTTGTACACTCGTTGTATCTCTACGTCTGTACTCTCAGTGTATCTCTAGGTCTGTATGCTCAGTGTATCTCTAGGTCTGTGCGCTCAGTGTATCTCTAGGTCTGTACACTCGGTGTATCTCTAGGTCTGTGCGCTCAGTGTATCTCTAGGTCTGTACACTCGGTGTATCTCTAGGTCTGTGTGCTCAGTGTATCTCTAGGTCTGTATACTCGGTGTATCTCTAGGTCTGTGCGCTCAGTGTATCTCTAGGTCTGTGCACTCACTGTAGTGATATCAGCACTTAGACTCCATCTGAGATAACTGATGTCAGGGGACTTAGTGCAAAAGTGCCCAAACATGTAATTGCACTGAGCTTCTCAGGACAAGAGTGAGTACAGAAATGAACAAATGCTTGTTACTTGAGTTGAGTATTTTCCGACGCTCGAGTCACAAACCTTGTTAAAGACAATGGGAGACTCAAGCATTTTTTCAGGGGCCTCCTATTTGGCAGACGGAAGGGCGAATGTGAAAACCTCCGAAAGTGATGGAAACACCAAGGTAATAAAACTGGTACAGTAAGGGGAACAGGCCTGGATGCATTAAAAATCCCAGCTCCCTGAATTACACCACTTTTACAGACTGACAATATTGCGTACTGAAGTCCAATGGATAAATAAAGTTAGGAAACACTCTTTCGTATACATTTACTTTTAGAGAAACCAAAAAGCTAGCCAATCTCTCATAGGAAAGAGCCTATTGTGCCCCTTTTAAAAAATGTTGTCGGCAACAGCCTATTGTGTCCGTCAAAACAAAATCTGTGGGGGCAATAATTTAAATGAAAGAGAAAAGTGTATGTCATAAATCACTAGACACGCTGCCATACATTGAAAATACATGTACAATCTTTATTAGAATAATAACAAGCACAAAAAGCAAACCCCAGATTAAAAACACTTAAAAACCACTTAGTCAAACTATGAGCCCCCAT
This sequence comes from Dendropsophus ebraccatus, assembly GCF_027789765.1. NCBI lineage: Eukaryota > Metazoa > Chordata > Amphibia > Anura > Hylidae > Dendropsophus > Dendropsophus ebraccatus. The sequence continues at coordinate 2,767 of NW_027209216.1, forward strand.
AGGTTAGCTGTGCATTTTCCCCTCCCTTTGGTTGTGAAAAACTGTGGGGGCATGAGCCTGTTGTGACCCTCTTAAAAATTATGGGCAAAGGGAGCGGGTGCAAAGCGGGAGACGATCCCTTCCTCTTTGACGTGCTGGGTCCAGTCAGCTCACCAGTCGGACCAGTTGCTTCCTCGTCTACCTCCTCCTAACTACCCTGAGACATCTGAAGGGGAACGCTTGTTGGATTGGTGGACACGATCTCCCCTGGTGCCTCCTGAACCATAATTTCAGAGTGTGTGGTGGCAAACTAACTGGCCGTGTTATCCAACATCCACGTCATCACCTGCTCTGTACTCAGTAGTGGCGTACTACATATCCCTGCTTACCATGTTTTCAGTTATTAGCAGATTACAAGCAATATACAACGGCGTATACTCAGTAACCGCCACTAGACTGTCGCACTGTGACACTGGTTAGACTGTAAAATACTGTAAGACAGTCCTATAAAGGACTTTTGGACAGTTGTGGATAACTGATTGTTATGAGTATGAGTGTTCACTCTCTCTCATCTACCTGTCTACCCCAGCAGAGTACACTGCTACCTGGACAAGGCCCCCAAGACGGTCCCGATTTTTCCTACTGCAACTCCTACTTACTCTTCACCCTCTGGCTTAACTGCACCTGTGAAAGTTTCCTGCTTTAGGCTAAGTTCACACAACATAAATGTTTCTATTAATCATGGCCATTTTTGCCAATTTGCAACAACGGACGGGATTAATAGAAAATTTATGTTGCACTGCAGTCAATGGAATCCCAGCCAGAGTGTATACATATAGTATATATAGATACACATAGTTTACACTCTGGCCGGGATTTCTAGTAGCCGCAGAAAAAACTGACATGTCTATTCATTGAATAGCAGCCGCACAGAACTGTTAGTTCACACAATGGAGAGTGCTGCTTCGGCTGTACTCTCCATTGTGTGCTATGGTGAATTGGAATGCAGGCGCACACGGATGTGTGATATCCCACCACGGGTGTTTTGTGCTTTACACCCGTCACAAAAGCCTTTTACTCAAAGTGAAGTGGTAATGAAGGAAGTTTGTTGTTTTACTACTAGATGTCAGTATTGTACCTATCCTTGTTACACAGCTGTAGTGAACCAAGGGTTACTGTTTCCTTGTATTATGTTTTGTGCTGAGATGCTCTTTGCTCTAGCCTATCCTTTCTCTTCTTTCTTATACATTTTCTTCTCCACCACTCACAGGGTTCCTTACACATCCCTGTAGGAAGTAGTCACTTGGTGGGAGAAAGTGATAGGGGAGTTCTAGTCTAATTAACGGAGGAGGAGGATGCACAGATCAGGCATTCCTGCTGTAGTTTAGCCAGGACCTGGCACTGCCAGGACCCTTGTCCGGGACAGTCCAGCTGTGTAGTCTAGTGTGGTGAGAAGACAAGATACACGTGTATGAAGCAGCCAGACACACTCAGTTTCTTCTACAGCTAATATGAAGTGCTAGACCCCGGAAGGATGACAATTCGGGGATAAACTTAACCCACGCCGAGAACCACTCTACAAAGTGCAAGGCAGTCTCCTGTTATCGAGGAACTACCTCTTAGTAAATCCGTCCGAACCTATGCCTGAAGTACCAAATCTACACTTGCTTCCAGGCGTAAATCATGATAAATGAGTTGCAGGAGGAGGCCTTCTCACGCTGGTTGTATAGAGTGGATGTATAGGGTGTCTGGTTGTATACAGTAGATGTATAGGGTGTCTGGTTGTATACAGTGGATGTATAGGGTGTCTGGTTGTATACAGTAGATGTATAGGGTGTCTGGTTGTATACACTGTATGTATAGGGTGTCTGGTTGTAAACAGTAGATGTATAGGGTGTCTGGTTGTATACAGTGTATGTATAGGGTGTCTGGTTGTATACAGTAGATGTATAGGGTGTCTGGTTGTATACAGTGTATGTATAGGGTGTCTGGTTGTATAGAGTTGATGTATAGGGTGTCTGGTTGTATACAGTGGATGTATAGGCTGTCTGGTTGTATACAGTGGATGTATCGGCTGCTTGGTTGTATAGAGTGGATGTATAGGGTGTCTGGTTGTATACAGTGGATGTATAGGGTGTCTGGTTGTATACAGTTGATGTATAGGCTCTCTGTATACAGTGGATGTGTATGGTATCTGGTTGTATAGAGTGGATGTATAGGGTGTCTAGTTGTATACAGTGGATGCATAGGGTGTCTGGTTGTATAGAGTGGATGTGTAGGGTGTCTGGTTGTATACAGTGTATGTATAGGGTGTCTGGTTGTATACAGTTGATGTATAGGCTCTCTGTATAGAGTGGATGTGTATGGTATCTGGTTGTATACAGTGTATGTATAGGGTGTCTGGTTGTATACAGTGGATGCATAGGGTGTCTGGTTGTATAGAATGGATGTATAGGGTGTCTGCTTCAGTGGCTTGCTAGGGTCCAAAAACATCCGGGACACGGGCCCTCGAGTGCCGTCGTAAGCGGTTAGCGAAGGAGCCCAGTGCAGAAGCTATTAACCCCAATGACCGCTCTATTGCCGCCACGCATAATAACTGCGGCTAAACAGACACAGGCAGCAACCCGCCTGGGCTTCTGTCAGGGTCATTGTCATCGGTAATGGGGCACACCACAGCCCAGGCAGCTCCTTCACAGCTCCCCCTGTACACACAGCCTCTGGGAGGTCTGCCCTAGCTCCTATCCTCTAGGCCAGTGTTTCCCAACCCTTTCTACCTCGGGGAACTCCTACCAGATAACGTTCTACAAAATGCAAAAACCTCATTCAGTGACTCACAGGTGACGTCTTCTTTGATCTGAGTTGTTCTCTTTCCCTTTCCTCCATCCGGCCCAGACCTCCATGATGATTTCTTCCAGCTACAATTCATCTCTTCAGAACCTGCCAGACAAACATCTTCTGCTCCGCAATTTTCCTTCAACTTCCTTCCCTTTTCCCACCTATAGGCTCCTATACAGTAGTAATGCCACTGCTTCGTGTCAGTGAATAGGTAGGTAAGTGTGTTGCCCCCTGTATGTAGGATCCTCCGCTGTGCCCCAATATAGTAATAATGTCCCCTGCTGTGCCCCCCATAAAGCAATAATGTCCAGAGTTGTGCCCCATAGTAATAAAGCCTCCTGCTGTCTTACCAAATATTGTAAAATGCCCCCTGCTGTGCACCCTTATATAGTAATAATGCTCCTGCTGTGCCCCATATAGTAATAATGCCCCCCTGCTGTGTCCCTATATAGTAATATCTCCTGCTGTGCCCCTATATAGTAATAATGCCCCTGCTGTACCCTCACCCGACCCCCCCACACATTACCCCACCTGACCCCCCTCACACACACACTACCCCCAAGCCCTCCCAACCACACAAACACTACCCCACCTGACCCTCATCCCCCACAAACTACCCCACAAACACACACACACAACCTCACCAGACCCCCTCCATACAAGCATACTATACCACCTGACAACCCTCCCACACACACACACACACACACACACGCACACACTACCTCACCTGATCCCCCCCTTCACAGAAACATATATTACCCCATATATTACCCATCTTAACTCCCCCCAAACACACACACACTACCTCTCCTGACCCCCTCCATACACACATACTACACCAACTGACCCCCCCCGTCCACAAAACCCCACCTGGGCCCCATCTTTGCACACTCACCCCCTAAACACACACACGTTACCTCACTTGAGCAGGCACGGCGGGGCTTGAGCTTGCCGCGTGACTTCCTGGAGCACCTGGAGAGAGAGGCTGGGAAGGAGTGTGGCGCACGCATCCAATGCAGGAATGACCGGTGACGTCACTGAAGCTGCGCCCTCAGGTACCGCTCACTGAGGGCAGCCAATTCGAGGTGTGGGTAAGGCCAGGGGTCAGAGGCCGTGGCTGCTGCTAATCCGACACTGGCAGGTGGCGACAGCAAATATCTTTCGGAGCTAGGCAGAATTCTTTCGGGGCTTAGGCCCCGAATGATTATGCCCTGTGACGCCACTGGTCTGGTTGTATAGAGTGGATGTATAGGGTGTCTGGTTGTATACACTGTATGTATAGGGTGTCTGGTTGTATAGAGTGGATGTATAGGGTGTCTGGTTGTATACAGTGGATGTATAGGGTGTCTGGTTGTATACAGTGGATGTATAGGGTGTCTGGTTGTATACAGTGGATGTATAGGGTGTCTGGTTGTATACAGTGTATGTATAGGGTGTCTGGTTGTATAGAGTGTATGTATAGGGTGTCTGGTTGTATACAGTGGATGTATAGGGTGTCTGGTTGTATACACTGTATGTATAGGGTGTCTGGTTGTATAGAGTGGATGTATAGGGTGTCTGGTTGTATACAGTAGATGTATAGGGTGTCTGGTTGTATAGAGTGGATGTATAGGGTGTCTGGTTGTATACAGTGGATGTATCGGCTGTCTGGTTGTATACACTGTATGTATAGGGTGTCTGGTTGTATATAGTGGATGTATAGGGTGTCTGGTTGTATAGAGTGGATGTATAGGGTGTCTGGTTGTATAGAGTGGATGTATAGGGTGTCTGGTTGTATACAGTGTATGTATAGGGTGTCTGGTTGTATAGAGTGGATGTATAGGGTGTCTGGTTGTATACAGTGGATGTATAGGGTGTCTGGTTCTATACAGTGGATGTATAGGGTGTCTGGTTGTATACAGTGGATGTATAGGGTGTCTGGTTGTATACAGTGTATGTATAGGGTGTCTGGTTGTATACACTGTATGTATAGGGTGTCTGGTTGTATACAGTGGATGTATAGGGTGTCTGGTTGTATACACTGTATGTATAGGGTGTCTGGTTGTATAGAGTGGATGTATAGGGTGTCTGGTTGTATACAGTAGATGTATAGGGTGTCTGGTTGTATAGAGTGGATGTATAGGGTGTCTGGTTGTATACAGTGGATGTATCGGCTGTCTGGTTGTATACACTGTATGTATAGGGTGTCTGGTTGTATAGAGTGGATGTATAGGGTGTCTGGTTGTATATAGTGGATGTATAGGCTGTGTGGTTGTATAGAGTGGATGTATAGGGTGTCTGGTTGTATACAGTGGATGTATAGGGTGTCTGGTTGTATAGAGTGGATGTATAGGATGTCTGGTTGTATAGAGTGGATGTATAGGGTGTCTGGTTGTATACAGTGGATGTATAGGGTGTCTGGTTGTATACAGTGGATGTATAGGGTGTCTGGTTGTATACAGTGTATGTATAGGGTGTCTGGTTGTATACAGTAGATGTATAGGGTGTCTGGTTGTATATAGTGGATGTATAGGGTGTCTGGTTGTATAGAGTGGATGTATAGGGTGTCTGGTTGTATAGAGTGGATGTATAGGGTGTCTGGTTGTATACAGTGTATGTATAGGGTGTCTGGTTGTATAGAGTGTATGTATAGGGTGTCTGGTTGTATAGAGTGGATGTATAGGGTGTCTGGTTGTATACAGTGGATGTATAGGCTGTGTGGTTGTATACAGTGTATGTATAGGGTGTCTGGTTGTATAGAGTGTATGTATAGGGTGTCTGGTTGTATTAACTGTATGTATAGGGTGTCTGGTTGTATACAGTGGTTGTATAGGGTGTCTGGTTGTATACACTGTATGTATAGGGTGTCTGGTTATATACACTGTATGTATAGGGTGTTTGGTTGTATACAGTGGATGTATAGGGTGTCTGGTTGTATACAGTGTATGTATAGGGTGTCTGGTTGTATAGAGTGGATGTATAATGTGTCTGTTGTATACAGTGGATGTATAGGGTGTCTGGTTGTATACAGTGGATGTATAGGGTGTCTGGTTGTATACAGTGGATGTATATGGTGTCTGGTTATATGCAGTGTATGTATAGGGTGTCTGGTTGTATACAGTGTATGTATAGGGTGTTTGGTTGTATACACTGTATAGGGTGTCTGGTTGTATAGAGTGGATGTATAGGGTGTCTGGTTGTATACAGTGTATGTATAGGGTGTCTGGTTGTATACAGTGTATGTATAGGGTGTCTGGTTGTATACACTGTATGTATAGGGTGTCTGGTTGTATACAGTGTATGTATAGGGTGTCTGGTTGTATAGAGTGGATGTATAGGGTGTCTGGTTGTATACACTGTATGTATAGGGTGTCTGGTTGTATAGAGTGGATGTATAGGGTGTCTGGTTGTATACAGTGTATGTATAGGGTGTCTGGTTGTATAGAGTGTATGTATAGGGTGTCTGGTTGTATACACTGTATGTATAGGGTGTCTGGTTGTATACAGTGGATGTATAGGCTGTGTGGTTGTATAGAGTGGATGTATAGGGTGTCTGGTTGTATACAGTGGATGTATAGGATGTCTGGTTGTATAGAGTGGATGTATAGGGTGTCTGGTTGTATACAGTGGATGTATAGGGTGTCTGGTTGTATACAGTGTATGTATAGGGTGTCTGGTTGTATACAGTAGATGTATAGGGTGTCTGGTTGTATACAGTGGATGTATAGGGTGTCTGGTTGTATAGAGTGGATGTATAGGGTGTCTGGTTGTATAGAGTGGATGTATAGGGTGTCTGGTTGTATACAGTGTATGTATAGGGTGTCTGGTTGTATAGAGTAGATGTATAGGGTGTCTGGTTGTATAGAGTGGATGTATAGGGTGTTTGGTTGTATACAGTGGATGTATAGGCTGTGTGGTTGTATACAGTGTATGTATAGGGTGTCTGGTTGTATAGAGTGTATGTATAGGGTGTCTGGTTGTATACACTGTATGTATAGGGTGTCTGGTTGTATACAGTGGTTGTATAGGGTGTCTGGTTGTATACAGTGTATGTATAGGGTGTCTGGTTGTATAGAGTGTATGTATAGGGTGTTTGGTTGTATACAGTGGATGTATAGGGTGTCTGGTTGTATACAGTGTATGTATAGGGTGTCTGGTTGTATACAGTGGATGTATAGGGTGTCTGGTTGTATACACTGTATGTATAGGGTGTCTGGTTGTATACAGTGTATGTATAGGGTGTCTGGTTGTATACACTGTATGTATAGGGTGTCTGGTTGTATACACTGTATGTATAGGGTGTTTGGTTGTATACAGTGGATGTATAGGGTGTCTGGTTGTATACAGTGTATGTATAGGGTGTCTGGTTGTATAGAGTGGATGTATAATGTGTCTGTTGTATACAGTGGATGTATAGGGTGTGTGGTTGTATACAGTGGATGTATAGGGTGTCTGGTTGTATACAGTGGATGTATAGGGTGTCTGGTTGTATACAGTGTATGTATAGGGTGTCTGGTTGTATAGAGTGGATGTATAATGTGTCTGTTGTATACAGTGGATGTATAGGGTGTTTGGTTGTATACAGTGGATGTATAGGGTGTGTGGTTGTATACAGTGGATGTATATGGTGTCTGGTTATATGCAGTGTATGTATAGGGTGTCTGGTTGTATACAGTGTATGTATAGGGTGTTTGGTTGTATACACTGTATAGGGTGTCTGGTTGTATAGAGTGGATGTATAGGGTGTCTGGTTGTATACACTGTATGTATAGGGTGTCTGGTTGTATACACTGTATGTATAGGGTGTCTGGTTGTATACAGTGGATGTATAGGGTGTCTGGTTGTATACACTGTATGTATAGGGTGTCTGGTTGTATACAGTGTATGTATAGGGTGTCTGGTTGTATACAGTGGATGTATCGGCTGCTTGGTTGTATAGAGTGGATGTATAGGCTGTCTGGTTGTATACACTGTATGTATAGGGTGTCTGGTTGTATAGAGTGTATGTATAGGGTGTCTGGTTGTATACACTGTATGTATAGGGTGTCTGGTTGTATATAGTGGATGTATAGGGTGTCTGGTTGTATACAGTGGATGTATAGGCTGTGTGGTTGTATACAGTGTATGTATAGGGTGTCTGGTTGTATAGAGTGTATGTATAGGGTGTCTGGTTGTATACACTGTATGTATAGGGTGTCTGGTTGTATACAGTGGTTGTATAGGGTGTCTGGTTGTATACACTGTATGTATAGGGTGTCTGGTTGTATACACTGTATGTATAGGGTGTTTGGTTGTATACAGTGGATGTATAGGGTGTCTGGTTGTATACAGTGTATGTATAGGGTGTGTGGTTGTATACAGTGGATGTATAGGGTGTCTGGTTGTATACACTGTATGTATAGGGTGTCTGGTTGTATACAGTGGTTGTATAGGGTGTCTGGTTGTATACACTGTATGTATAGGGTGTCTGGTTGTATACAGTGTATGTATAGGGTGTCTGGTTGTATACAGTGGATGTATAGGGTGTCTGGTTGTATACAGTGTATGTATAGGGTGTCTGGTTGTATAGAGTGGATGTATAATGTGTCTGTTGTATACAGTGGATGTATAGGGTGTGTGGTTGTATACAGTGGATGTATAGGGTGTCTGGTTGTATACAGTGGATGTATATGGTGTCTGGTTATATGCAGTGTATGTATAGGGTGTCTGGTTGTATACAGTGTATGTATAGGGTGTTTGGTTGTATACACTGTATAGGGTGTCTGGTTGTATAGAGTGGATGTATAGGGTGTCTGGTTGTATACAGTGTATGTATAGGGTGTCTGGTTGTATACAGTGTATGTATAGGGTTGTCTGGTTGTATACAGTGTATGTATAGGGTGTCTGGTTGTATACACTGTATGTATAGGGTGTCTGGTTGTATAGAGTGGATGTATAGGGTGTCTGGTTGTATACACTGTATGTATAGGGTGTCTGGTTGTATACAGTGGATGTATAGGGTGTCTGGTTGTATACAGTGTATGTATAGGGTGTCTGGTTGTATACACTGTATGTATAGGGTGTCTGGTTGTATACAGTGGATGTATAGGGTGTCTGGTTGTATACAGTGTATGTATAGGGTGTCTGGTTGTATAGAGTGGATGTATAGGCTGTCTGGTTGTATACACTGTATGTATAGGGTGTCTGGTTGTATAGAGTGTATGTATAGGGTGTCTGGTTGTATACACTGTATGTATAGGGTGTCTGGTTGTATATAGTGGATGTATAGGGTGTCTGGTTGTATACAGTGGATGTATAGGGTGTCTGGTTGTATAGAGTGGATGTATAGGGTGTCTGGTTGTATACAGTGGATGTATAGGGTGTCTGGTTGTATAGAGTGGATGTATAGGGTGTCTGGTTGTATACAGTGTATGTATAGGGTGTCTGGTTGTATACAGTAGATGTATAGGGTGTCTGGTTGTATATAGTGGATGTCTAGGGTGTCTGGTTGTATAGAGTGGATGTATAGGCTGTCTGGTTGTATACAGTGTATGTATAGGGTGTCTGGTTGTATAGAGTGTATGTATAGGGTGTCTGGTTGTATAGAGTGTATGTATAGGGTGTCTGGTTGTATACAGTGTATGTATAGGGTGTCTGGTTGTATAGAGTAGATGTATAGGGTGTCTGGTTGTATACAGTGGATTTATAGGGTGTCTGGTTGTATACACTGTATGTATAGGGTGTCTGGTTGTATACACTGTATGTATAGGGTGTCTGGTTGTATACAGTGGATGTATAGGGTGTCTGGTTGTATACACTGTATGTATAGGGTGTCTGGTTGTATACAGTGTATGTATAGGGTGTCTGGTTGTATACACTGTATGTATAGGGTGTCTGGTTGTATACAGTGTATGTATAGGGTGTCTGGTTGTATAGAGTGTATGTATAGGGTGTCTGGTTGTATACAGTGTATGTATAGGGTGTCTGGTTGTATACAGTGTATGTATAGGGTGTCTGGTTGTATACAGTGTATGTATAGGGTGTCTGGTTGTATACACTGTATGTATAGGGTGTCTGGTTGTATACAGTGTATGTATAGGGTGTCTGGTTGTATACAGTGTATGTATAGGGTGTCTGGTTGTATACACTGTATGTATAGGGTGTCTGGTTGTATACAGTGGATGTATAGGGTGTCTGGTTTTGTCGGCTCTAACAGTGTTTTCTTGGAGCCGGAACCGTAGTAAATGTTATAATAGTAAAGAGCACAAGGCTGAGTGATTTGCAGGGTTTTATTAGATTGTTGCAGCTTGGCATAAGCTCAGTTACGTGATATACTGTATATAATAATATGTTATGATGCATTATAGAAGACAGACCTTTATAAAAACATTTTTATGGGAATTGTTTCCATGTATTGGATGATACACCTGATAAAATACTGGCTTGAGAAAGGCTTGTCAGTTGCTAAACAGGCCGAAACGCGTTGCCTCAATAAACCGCTACTTTTTATCATTATCCCATCGGTTGGATGTAGAATTTTTGTGGATATCACGATACATCTGCGCCACGACACTCAAGGAGTATATTGGAGGTTGGAGTCGGTCCTTTGACTCCCCTCAGAACTCGTACCTGATAAAATAGACTGTTTCTCCATTCATCCTTATACGACCTCCATCACCCAGTTTTACTATTGCTTTTTTTTTCTTTCTATGGTCTGTTATTTACTTCACTTTATTTTATAAGTAGGTTCTCTCGTTTGGCGCACATCTAGGGATTCGTGTCATCACTAATCACAAAGCCGACACTAATCTGCCGGGATGGGAAAAATAAAAGTGGACCAATGTGGGGAAGGTTTGTCATATAAATCTGTCATCCTGATATGTTCTTGGCTAAAAAAATATAAACTTTTCTTTTTTCCCTATAACATTGTATACAGGTTATTGTTACTATAGCGCAGAAGCTGTAAGATATGTATTGCATTCTCTGATCCTTGTATAATGTTAGTAAATGTGCACATTGTGTATGGGGCAGGACCTTCCATGTTGGCTCTGGGATCTCTTCTCCTTTGGCCGTATATATTTGCTCTCAGTTTTCAGAGGCTCATTCTTTTTCATTTACTTTCACTTGTTTAATCTCCACATCCCCCAATGTAGCCCCCTTCCATGTGCCTCGAATTTCGGTCTGAAAGCCAAAGAGGGTCCTGACTTTGGCTCTGTACGGCACGGTCACTTTGGATATCATCACTGATGCTACAGCTTGCGTGGTTAAATTATTGGAGAGGTGCACAGTCACATTTCCTGAGTAGTTTTTATGTATAGAAAGAGAACAATAATAAAATGGTCAGTTTTTCATCTAGTGATCTCACTGTTAGAGCGTGTTCACACTATGGAATCCGTGCGGATAAGCTCCGGCGCATTCCATGCGTTCGTGTCCTCCCTACACACACACACTTGAATGTCTGGGCGTCCCATAGGCTTCATTCTATACTCAATCCTATTTGGGTTCCAAAGTGAAACCACTCCGATTCATGGTACTGTCATTTTCTATGGTTTTACTTACTTGCAGAGGGTTTTTCCTTCTGCTAAGAGATTCTAAAGCTCCTTCCCACTTAACCCACTGCTGCCCGGCTTATACGTTACCTGGCTGATCTCCTGCTTGCTTTATAGACTCCCCGCTCCCTGATGTCCCTCTCAACCAATCAGTGGGTGCGGGGGAAAGGGGGGGAGTGCTCTGATTGGCTGAGCGGCACACCAGGCAGGCAGGAGCGTGGGCAGGTAACGTATTAGCCCGGCAGAGGTGGGTAGGGTGGTTAAGGGATTAACATTCTCGCAGCAAAACGAAATACCCTCTGCTAGTATGTCAAGCCATAGAAAATGACAAGAAAGAATATTGCAATAGATTTTGTTGCAGAACTCAGAGTGAAATCCGTGTGTGAAACTGGCCTTCAAGGGATCCTTTAACAAGGAAGGATCTTCATTCAGTATGGCGGAAACCATCCATGACACTGTACTAAATAAAAGAGCATTTGTCTTAACGATTGGTGACAACCCAGCAGGTGCTCCCGAGCCAATATTCCAAATCTGTAGGACGCACTAGTCCAGTGATTTCTAGCCTTGAAACTCCAGCTATTGCAAAACTATGATTCCCATCATGCCTGAACAACCAAAGATATGGCTTTGGCTGCCCAGGTATCATGGGAGTTGTAGTTTTACAACAGCTGGAGTGGTTAGCCATCATTGCACTAGTAGTACATAGAACACCTTTACATAATATCACTAATGGTGGCAGTAGTGGGAACAAATCAGGGGCTTCTCGACATTTTTGTCACATGCCCGGAGGCCAACTTTAACATTTTCTAATATATGGCATTGAAAAGGTTTTACAGCATCCGAGAGGAGGAGAAACCCATTGTAGATTATTGGAAGCGTATTAGCAATTTGTTTTAGACACGCTGGTGGGTAAAATCGTAAAGAATATATGCTAAATTCGGATATACATTGCATCTGATGATTGTGCACACTCTATTTATATATATATTTTTCTAAAGATGTATTTGACCTTGTGTGTATGGTGCGTTACTTACGTGAACTCTAACATATTTAGTACACCGAGGTATAAGCAGGGCCGTCTTAACAGCATTATAGGCCCCCAGGCAGAGCTGTGAACTGGGTCCCCCCCAACTTTGCAACCATTCCCACCTTCCCAACCACATCAGAAGCCACCCTACCCCAGGAGATAGATAAGAGAGAAGGCTGCTGTGGTATCCCACCACTGGTGTTTTGTAGTCTTTACACCCCTCGTAAAAGTCTATACCAAAGACAAGTGGTATGTAGTGTATTTGTGCTACCACTGGGTGTCACTCTATCTATGTATGTTGCACAGCTGTAGGTCACAAAGGGTAATTGTACTGTTTGTTCTGCTGCCTATGAAAGCTGGATCTCCTTTCTACTAGGGATGGTCCGAACCTACCAAGGTTCGGGTTCGTACGAGCCCGAACTCTCGGCAATAATTCTCGCTGTCTGCCCGCTCCATGGAGAGGGTGGATACAGCGGGAGGACCACCTGGAAAACTGGGATACAGCCATAGCCATAGGCTGTATCCCAGTTTTCCAGGCGGTCCTCCCGCTGTATCCACCCGCTGCACGGAGCGCACAGACAGCGGGAATCCGACGCCGAGCGCTCGGGTTCATACGAACCCGAAACTCGGCAGGTTCGGACCATCCTTACTTTCTACCTATCTCGTTCCTCCTTTTTTTACGCCCTCTTTCTCCACCACTCACAGGAGCCATTATACACACGCCCTGTAGGAAGTAGTCACACGGGGAGAGGGAGTGTGGGTTTACAGTTTAGTCTTAGTCAGGTTCCTGAACAGGGAGGACACAAGACAGGACGTTCCCTGTTGTAGCCAAGCTGGGCCCTGGCACTGCCAGGTCCCCTGTCCGGGACAAGTTGTTAGTTGGCTAACGCAGACGCAGATGCTAGACAAAGAGACTTTACTTTATACTCCAGTTAACCTAAGGACCGAAATGTGCTGCTAAGCACCACCAGAAAGGACATAGTCGGAGACCACCCCATCCCATGCCGAGGACAAGTCTAAAAGCGCAGGACAGTTTAGCAGTATATAGGAACTTATCCAGATAGGGCAAAGTTGCTATCAGCCTAGGCACCCTATCTCTCAACATGGGTGGACCAGCACACGTCAGGACACTCTGCTCAACTCAGGTAACAAGAACTGGGGCTTGTGTTACCTTGTTAGGACGGTACCCCGACACAGCAGGGCAAAAGGTGTGAAGACTCGAAGATAGTCAAAACACGGGCACAAGTATGCTACACTCAAGTAATTTGTATCACTCTCTTCACCAAAAGTTCCGGCAGAGCACAGTGGGTTGGGGCTCTCACGACTTACTCCGCTACTCTGAAACCTCTTCTACTCCATTCAGCACGGTCCTCTACTTTTCTCCAGCTCTCACTACTGTTTGCCTTCAAGTAACCAAAGGTTTATTGTCAAGCACTGTATAAAGAATTGATTCAAGTAAAGCAACTTTATTTATTACAATTGGGCTCAGTGATTCTTCCCGCGTTACAGCCTTGAGTTATCTTCCCTTTCTGTGGTTGGCGGTACCGATTGTCCGGGTGGGCCACTCCACTCTGGACCACTGTGACAAGTGCCCAAGGGACCCCTAACAACCAGGCAGGTCGCAGACCACAGGAGAAACAGCACAGCCGGCACCAGTAAAATAAAAGCAGGTGTGCCCTCACATCTGTGTGCCACCCTGGCACTGGCTTCACAGCACTATAGCATCCGGCCTGGCTGTGTTGCGACCATCCACTACAGCAGTGGTGTCACTCATATCCACCATACAAGTGACCGGTCGAATGTAGGAGCCATCACACCCTGGCTTCCTACCCGCACACCTCCACCGGTGCGACACCACACTGCTGTATATAATTTGCAAGGTACATGGGGGCTTACTGAGGGTCCTGACACACTTCTGCATATCTGGTGTAATAGAGGTAACAAGCTGCAGAGTTATCAAGCAGGATCATGTATATAGCGTACAGGGTTGTCAGGATGATGTACAGTGTATATAGAGGACAAGAGTTGCCAGATAGGACAATGTATAGGAGCAAGTTTGTCAGGCAGGTGGAATCCATTAAATACAGGTGTTTACCATATGGCAAGTAAGCAGATGTAGGAGCCATGTGTCAGTAAAGGTAGAGAATATAACATATACACAAGTAGGGGACATACCTCATGTACAGTGTACAGCAGGGGATCAGGGCCGTTTCTAGTGATGGGCGGGCCGGGCGACCGCACGGGGCGCGGACAGCTAGGGGGCGCTGGTGGCTCATCCACCCCCCTGGACATCACCTAATGGCGCGCTCCCCCACCCGGCCGCCCGCCCCATCACCTGCCCAGATCACCGCCCCCACGCCCAGCAGGGTCAGGCTGGGGGGCTTGAGCCCCCGGGCCAGTCCCTCCAGGGGCATTAAGCGGCCGCCAGATCTCTGGCAAGTACAGTGAGCTTCTGGCACAGGCAGTCTGCCACACCGGCCCGGAAGCTCACCGCTGTAGCCCCGCGGCGCCCAGACTTCTCCTCCCTCCTGCTTGGTGGTGGACATGTGACGTGATGACGTCACATGACCGCCGACGAGGTGAGAAGTCCGGGCGCTGCGGGGCTAGAACGGTGAGCTTCCGGGCCAGTGTGTCGCAGACTGCCTGTGCCGGAAGCTCACTGTACTTGCAAGATCAGCTGCCAGAGGGAGACACTGCTGCAGGATCCAGGAGAGGCGAGTGTATTTTTTTCCCCCCTCATAATTTGCTGCATAATGTGGGGGCTACAAAGGGGCCCATACTATGGAAGGCTACATGGGGGAGGGCTATACTATGGGGGGCTAGGCTATACTTTGGGGGTCTACACCGAGGGAGGGCATTACTATGGGGGGGCTACACAGGGGGTCTATACTATGAGGGGCTACACGGGGGAGGGCTATCCTACATGGGGCTATTACTATCTGGACTAATACTAATGGGGGGGGAGCACAGGGGGATTATTACTATTGGGACTGCACGGAGGATTATAACTATGGGGGGGGAGCAAAAGAGGGATTATTACTGTGGGGACAGAGCACAGGGGGATTATTACTGTGGGGACAGAGCACAGGGGGATTATTACTATGGGGACGAGTACAGTGGGATTATTACTATGGGGGAGCACAGGGGGGATCATTACTTTGGGCGAGAGCACAGGGGGGATTATTACTGTGGGGGGAGCACAGGGGGATTATTACTGTGTCGACTGTACAGGGAGGATTATTACTATGGGGACAGAGCACCGGGGGATTATTACTATGGGGACAGCACAGGGGGATTATTACTATGGGAGGGAGCAAAGGTGGGGTTATTATGGAGTGAAGCACAGGGGGGGTGTTACTATGGGGGGATCACAGAGGGATTATTACTATAGGGGGAGCACAGGGTAATTATTACTATGAGGGGAGCACAGGGGGATTATTACTATATAGTGGAGTACAGGGGGATTATTACTATGGGGACAGCACAGGGGGTTTATTACTATGGGAGGGAGCACAGGTGAGGTTATTATGGAGTGGAGCACAGGGGGATTATTACTATGGGGGGAGCACAGGGGGATTACTACTATGGGGGAGCACAGGGGGATTATTACTATGGGGACAGAGATTAGCAAGATTTGCCCTGTAGTCCAAATTACCTAGAAACGGCCCTGCAGGGGATATAGCACATATACACCTCCTGTACAATATACAGCAGGGGATACACCACATATACACCTCATGTACAGTATACAGCAGGGAAAACACCACATTTACACCTAATGTACAGTATACAGCAGGGGATACACCACATATTCACCTCCTATACAATATACAGCAGCGGATACACCACATATACACCTCATGTACAGTAAAGGAGATAGGAGATAGATAAACAGAAAAAAGAGGAGAAGAGATATTAATAATATAGACAGATGAGAGAGCACAAATATTCTTACCAGCAGGGATACAGTTAATGAGGAGGGAGACAGAGGATTCTGGACACTGCAGGGGGAGGAGGACTGAAATACCCCGGAAAGGCTGTCTGTGGATGGACACCTTTCTTGATAAACCCTTGTCATGTCGCTATACTCGCCACAGAGTTGGACTTTGACACAAAAGGGACCACCCTAGTGCTTCCCTATTTATGTTCCAATACTCGCAACCGTGTAGGACTTAAGGGGATCAGGGTGGCTTGGTGCACTCCCCATCTGGGGACTTCCTGGGGTTAACATGCTAGGGATATATGGCTATTTCCGTGTTTTGAGACTCACAACCGAGACCTCTCTTTTGCATATTTAAATTTTTAGAGGACATCAGTGGAGACTCTTGAGTGAGTACTTCATTGGAATTTTTCACTGATCTCCTTGAGCTCAGTGATTGCTGTGTTTTGTTGCCTCACACAGCACAAAGTGAGCAAGTGGCTGCAGCTCTCCTCCACACTAACTTCACTCTGTCTAGAAGATCCCAGGGTCAAAGGACCCCCTAAGAGTTATGGGCCCCCATGCAACCGTCTACCCTGTCCAATGAGAAAGACAAAAAAGAAATAAAGATGGACAGCGCTTCATGGTGAGCTACACAATAGAGATGAGCGAACTGGTTCGCCCGGTATGGGATCCGGTTCGGATTTTTCCAAAAATCCGAGTCCGATCATATTCGAATTTTTGAAAATCGGCTCCGATTTTTTTTTCTTGCTTTCTAAAATGGCAGCCGCCATTCTAGAAAGCAGGAAGTGTTCAGGGCGGAAAAAGCGCTTTCCCATGATGCCCGGGACACATCCAATCAGCAGGGATCTTGCACTAGCCCACCCCCTGTGTGACGTCGGTATTGCTTTAAGAGGAGCGGTCACATGACCGCACCACGCAGTCTGCACAGAGAGAGGAAGGAGGTTGTTACTGGCTGCAGTGCACACAGCTCATGATTATCAAATAGCTGCTGGTGCTGTTGTGTACTACAGACTACTGAGAAGATATTGTAGGGAAGGAAAGGAAAGATTAGGAAAGCGGAGAGGAGAAACATCTAGTGATTGAGAGAGAAATATAGAGAACGCGAAAGATAGATAGATTAGGCATAGGATAGCAAAGGGTGCATGGAACAAAAACGTACTGTACAGATATACAAGTCCTATACTTCTGATAGTGTTTATATCACATCTGTCTTATCCTGAGAGACAAAAATACCTGGTGCAGGTGTATAGCATAAAAGTCTTTAAAAAAAAGTGCTATACATATATAGATAATTTCTATACTTGTCCTATATATTACAAGATATATATATACACATAAGTCCTTTATATTCTCATCTACCAAGTGTAGCAATCAAAATTTGAATATAAAGTCATGGCACAGCGGCAGCAGGAAACCTCACAAAGCGTTTCAGGCAGAGGGCAGGGCAGAGAGTCTGGCTCAAGGGGCAGAAGAGGAAGTAGAGCAGGAAGAGGGTCCAGTGGCAGGCCTGAGCTTCCTTTGTCACACCAGGGTCGTGTCCACACGTCTAATTCCACAGTCCTGGAGTGGTTGGCTCACACTTCGACGTCCACAAGGATGAGTAAAGAGACAGCCAGCCAGGTATCTGTGGGTACCTCGGACACGACCCTGACTTGGCAAGGGCACGCAGCAATTCCCCCACCTTTACCATCTGACATCATCAGCAACATCCCGCTAACTTTTGACCCGCCGCCTCCAAGTGAACTGTTGGTGTCTATGAGCAGCGAACTGCTCTTTAATGACGATGAGCACGTGGGGGAAGAGACAGGGGACAATCAAGTGCAGGGCATAGCTGTGTCGGTGGCGATATCAGAGCAGGCCCATGATAGGCCTGGCAGGAGAGCAGTAGGCAGTAGACGAGAGAGGGCTGGGCTGGAGCCTGATGAGGATGATAGCATCATTCTGGAACCGGATGATGCTACATCGGATGTTACATGGGATTCACGGCAGGATTTGGCTTATTCGATGGATTCGTCAACCGGGAATCCATCCGCCAGCAGGCCCGCCACAACTAAAAAGCAGACAGGCAGCAGTAGTCAACTAACAAGTCGGAAGGGTAGCCAGGACAAGCAGACGACCACTGGGGAAACCTCCTCCACTGCAGGTCCTAGTATCGGCAGTGCCCGCCCATCCTTGCAGCCTGTCGGTACTAGACTCTACACCTCGCCTGTGTGGCAGTTTTTTAAAAAGTGCCCGGAGGATACCCATGTGCTCATCTGTCGCCTGTGCGACAGGCGCATTAAAAGAGGCAAGAACTGCCATCCTGGCACCAGTGCCATGGCTGCCCATATAAAGCACCACCACCTTTCCGCCTGGGAGAAACAGGGTGATAGTGGTTCCCAGCAGGCCCAGGAAGAGCCACGGTCAACAGCAGCAGGAAGCAGCAGTAGTCAGGGGGGCCTTTCACAGAGTCAGACCTCCTCTGTGGAAGGGAGTGTGGCTTCACTCCCTTCTTCGGCTGGTGGCCCCTGTGTTGTTAGCAGTAGGCAGCCTAGCATCATGGAGTCCCTATACCAGAGGCAGACATATGCACCCAGCAATCCCGCAGCAGTCAAGCTGAACGCCCACCTGGCCAAGTTGCTGGTGCTCCAGGCTCTGGCGTTTAAAGTGGTGGACTCGACACTGATGTCGTGTGCAGAGCCATTGTGGAAGGTGCAGAGTCAACACTACTTTTCTAACACAGCTATCCATGAATAGCTATGTTCGTGAAAAGGTTGCTGACTCGCTGAGCCATTCAGTGAGCAGACATGTACATTTAACCACAGACATCTGGAGCTGTAATTACGGGCAAGGGCCTTCACTGGCATCCATGTTGACTACTGCTGTGCCTGCCCTTGCATCCATGTTGACTACTGCTGCTCCTGTACTGGCCTCCATGTTGACTACTGCTGCTCCTGTACTGGCCTCCATGTTGACTACTGTTACTCCTGCCCTTGGCTCCATGTTGGCTACTGCTGGGCCTTAACTGGCATCCAGGATGACTAATGGTGTGCCTGCCCTTGCCTCCATGTTGGCTACTACTGGGCCTTAACTGGCATCCAGGATGACTAATGGTGTGCCTGCCCTTGCCTCCATGTTGGCTACTACTGGGCCTTAACTGGCATCCAGGTTGACTACTGGTGTGCCTGCCCTTGCTCCCATGTTGGCTACTGCTGGGCCTTAACTGGCATCCAGGTTGACTACTGCTAAGCCTGCCCTTGCCTCCATGTTGACTACTGCTGCTCCTGTACTGGCATCCATGTTGGCTACTGCTGCTCCTGCCTGGCTTCCATGTTGGCTACTGTTGCTCCTACCTGACCTCCATGTTGACTACTGTTGCTCCTGCCTGGCCTGCATGTTGGCTACTGCTGCTCCTGCCTGGCCTCCATGTTGGCTACTGTTGCTCCTTTCTGGCCTCCATGTTGACTACTGTTGCTCCTACCTGACCTCCATGTTGACTACTGTTGCTCCTGCCTGGCCTCCATGTTGGCTACTGCTGCTCCTGCCTGGCCTCCATGTTGGATACTGCTGCCCCTGCCTGGCCTACATGTTGACTACCGTTGCCCCTGCCTGGCCTCCATGTTGACTATTGTTGTTGATGCCTGTCCTCCATGTTGACTACTGCTGCTCCGGTACTGGCCTAAAATAACTATTGCTGGACCTCCACTGGCCTCCAATGACTACTGCTGCTCCTTCACTGCATTTGTGACCTTTTTCCTGCACAGACCCAGTAATGGTGAGTTTCCTGCATAGACCCTGTAAGGGTGAGTTTCCTGCATAGACCCTGTAATGGTGAATTTCCTGCACAGACCCAGTAATGGTGAGTTTCCTGCATAGACCCTGTAATGGTGAGTTTCCTGCATAGACCCTGTAATGGTGAGTTTCCTGCATAGACCCTGTAATGGTGAATTTCCTGCATAGACCCTGTAATGGTGAGTTTCCTGCATAGACCCTGTAATGGTGAGTTTCCTGCATAGACCCTGTAATGGTGAGTTTCCTGCATAGACCCTGTAATGGTGAGTTTCCTGCATAGACCCTGTAATGGTGAGTTTCCTGCATAGACCCTGTAATGGTGAATTTCCTGCATAGACCCTGTAATGGTGAGTTTCCTGCATAGACCCTGTAATGGTGAGTTTCCTGCATAGACCCTGTAATGGTGAGTTTCCTGCATAGACCCTGTAATGGTGAGTTTCCTGCATAGACCCTGTAATGGTGAGTTTCCTGCATAGACCCTGTAATGGTGAGTTTCCTGCATAGACCTTGTAATGGTGAGTTTCCCGCATAGACCCTGTAATGGTGAATATTGAAATCTAAAAAAAAAAATTGACTTTGAGATATCGAAAAGATAATGATGTTACTGACATGTAGAGCCCTAAATTCAACCAAATACACTACCCCCGTATCATATTGATGCTTTAACCCCTTAAGGACAGAGCCAATTTCGATTTTTGCGTTTTAGTTTTTCCTCCTTGTGCTTAAAAGGCCATAGCACTTGCATTTTTCCACCTAGAAACCCACATGACCCCTTATTTTTTGCGTCACTAATTGTACTTTGCAATGACAGGCTGAATTTTTGCATAAAGTACACTGCGAAACCAGAAAAAATTCAATGTGTGGTGAAATTGAAAAAAAAAAACGCATTTCTTTTATTTGGGGGGACTGTGTTTTTACGCCATTCGCCCTGGGGTAAAACTGACTTGTTATATATGTTCCTCAAGTCGTTACGATTACAACGATATAGAACATGTATAACTTTTCTTTTATCTGATGGCTTGTAAAAAATTCAAACCTTTGTTAACAAATATACGTTCCTTAAAATCGCTCCATTCCAGGCTTATAGCGCTTTTATCCTTTGGTCTATGGGGCTGTGTCAGGTGTCATTTTTTGCGCCATGATGTTTACTTTCTATCGGTACATTGGTTGCGGATATACGACTTTTTGATCGCTTTTTATTACATTTTTTCTGTATTTGATGCGACCAAAAATGCGCAATTTTGCACTTTGGGATTTTTTTGCGCTGACGCCGTTTACCGTGCGAGATCAGGAATGTGATTAATTAATAGTTCGGGCGATTACGCACGCGGCGATAGCAAACATGTTTGTTTATTTACTTTTATTTATAACCTGGGAAAAGGGGGGTGATTCAGACTTTTATTAGGGGAGGGGGCTTTTTACTAATAACAATACTTTTTTTTTTAGACATATACTAGAAGCCCCCCTGGAGTTAGGGTTATCCCCCCTGGGGTTAGGGTTATTCCCCCCTGGGGTTAGGGTTATCCCCCCTGGGGTTAGGGTTATTCCCCCCTGGGGTTAGAGTTATTCCCCCTGGGGTTAGGGTTATTCCCCCCACAGGGGTTAGGGTTATTCCCCCCTGGGGTTAGGGTTATTCCCCCCCCCCCAGGGGTTAGGGTTATTCCCCCCCTGGGGTTAGGGTTATTCCCCCTAGGGGACTTCTAGTATATACACTTTGATCTCTCATTGAGATCTTTGCTGTATACTTATACAGCAAAGATCAATGAGATCGGCACTCGCTTGCTTTCGGCTTCTGCAGCCGGAAACAAACGAATGCCGAGCCGCGATCAGCGCCATCTTGGAGCGGTCCTCGGCCGACTTTAGTAACAGGGAACAGCTGCCTCCGGTAATCGCTGTGAAGCTGCCTCCGATTACCTGATTAGCGGGCACGGCGATCGGACCGCTAATAGCCACGGTCCCAGGCTACACGCGGCACCCGGGGTCGCCACGCGGCCCCGTTCTGAAGCCCCTTACCGGCAATAGGGCGTAAATATACGCCCTTTGTCGCTAAGGGGTTAAACTATGAAATGAGATGTATGGCAACCCTCAACTGGTCAGGTTGTGCTAGCAAGGAGGCACAACACTTATGAGTACATATACAATGAACTTCTGCCACTCCCAAACTCCGCCAGGGAATAACAGAATAAAACACCTCCAACCACCAAAACAAGGGTCTCAGGGCGCAGGTCCGAGAAGAAAGGTCAAGGATGTGAAAATCCAACTAAAACTTGCTCTATTGTGAATGACCAACGCGTTTCGGAACCACCGGAGTCATACTGCTTTATGTAAAACAACACAATTTATACTAAAAAGACTAGTGATGTCAATTAAATGGGCGGGCCATGGGTTAATGTTGATTGGTGTTGGAAACCCCACCCATTTCATTAACATCACTAGACTTTTTAGTATATATTGTGTTGTTTTATATAAAGCAGTATGACTGTTGAAAAAGGAACCGGTGCGGTTTCGAAATGCATTGGGTCGTTCACAATAAAGCAAGTTTTACTTGGATCTTCACTGAGACCCGTGTTTTGGTGGTTGGAGGTGTTTTATTCCAATGGGAAAGACGGCTCTGGGTATAAGAAGGAGAGGAGGGGGGTAGAGTGGTATCAGTGACAATGAGCGCATGTGCTTGAAACATGTTGGGATGTCTCACTGCCCGTTCATCTGATGAGGAACAGAGAAGAGAGGAATGGTGGAAATTGGATGATTGACTGGCTGACTTTTTTTTTTATTGTGATTTACCTGCTTTAACAAATGTACCCTTCTGTAATAGTCCCAGGACAGTACAGGGCCATCTTAACAGCATTATGGGCCCCTGGGCAGAGGTGCGAATTGCCCCCAACCCCCCTTCCCCCCCGCGGCCGCCGCCATCAAACCCCACCCCCCTCCCCCTATCTTTGCAACCCCGCCCCTAGCCAGTACACAGGTATACAGATGATGGGTAAAAGGCTAATTAATATATATTGGTGCCCCTCTCTATATATGAGACATGTTCAGGGCCGGACTGGGACTTAAATCAGCCCTGGCAATCAAACCCCAGCAGCCCACATACCATATCCTTCCCTATATATCATGGATAGCGGTGTCAAATACGCGCTGTAGCAAATTCTGCTTCATTTATCCATGTCCCCCACTACTCCCTTAAACATGTGAACCCCACCATCAGCACCTAAAAATAATGCTATAACATGATCTGCTGTGGATTTGATGTGGCATATATATGCACTCATTCAACTGATTAAATCAGAAGCATCAAATCCGCATTGGATTAGGTATGAACGTGCCCTTAACCTCTTAAGGACATAGGACGTACCGGTACGTCCTATGTCCTCACTTGCACTTCAAAGCGGGGCCGCGCGGCGGCCCCGCTTTGAAGTGCCGCGATCCCGGGTGCCGCGTGTAGCCCGGGACCGCCGCTATTAGCGGGCACGGTCTGATCGCCGTGCCCGCTAATTAGCTAATCGGAGGCAGCTGTCAAAGTTGACAGCTGCCTCCGATTACCGGAGGCAACGTTTCCCTGGTGTCTAGTGGGGGAGATCGCTCCTCCGGGACCTTGTCCCGGAGGAGCGATCTCCGTTACTGATGCCGGCCGGGGACGCGTCCAAGATGGCGCCGTCCTCGGCTCGGCACTCGTTTACTTCCGGCTGCAGCAGCCGAAAGCAAACGAGTGCCGATCTCATGGATCTCTGCAGCATATCTATGCTGCAGAGATCTCAATGAGAGATCACAGTGTATATACTAGAAGTCCCCCATGGGGGCTTCTAGTATATGTGTAAAAAAAAAAAAAAGTGTTGTTAATAGTAAAAAGCCCCCTCCCCTAATAAAAGTCTGAATCACCCCCCTTTTCCCAGGTTTTAAATAAAAGTAAACAAATAAATAAATAAATAACATGTTTGCTATCGCCGCGTGCGTAATCGCCCGAACTATTAATTAATCACATTCCTGATCTCGTACGGTAAACGGCGTCAGCGCAAAAAAATCCCAAAGTGCAAAATTGCGCATTTTTGGTCGCATCAAATCCAGAAAAAATGTAATAAAAAGCGATCAAAAAGACGTATATGGGCAATCAAGGTACCGATAGAAAGATCACATCATGGCGCAAAAATGACACCTCGCACAGCCCCATAGACCAAAGGATAAAAGCGCTATAAGCCTGGGAATGGAGCGATTTTAAGGAACGTATATTGGTTAACAACGGTTTGAATTTTTTACAGGCCATCAGATACAATATAAGTTATACATGTTATATATCGTTTTAATCGTAACGACTTGAGGAACATGCATAACAAGTCAGTTTTACCCCAGGGTGAATGGCGTAAAAACACATTTCCCCCAAATAAAAGAAATGCGTTTTTTTTTTCAATTTCACCACACTTCGAATTTTTTTCTGGTTTCGCAGTGTACTTTATGCAAAAATTCAGCCTGTAATTGCAAAGTACAATTAGTGACGCAAAAATTAAGGGGTCATGTGGGTTTCTAGGTGGAAAAATGCAAGTGCTATGACCTTTTAAACACAATGAGGAAAAACCGAAAACGTAAAAACGAAAATGGGCCATGTCCTTAAAGGGTTAAAGGAAACCTGTGGGGTCTATACCAGGTACACAGCTGTAGATCCCAGCGTACAGATCAGGGATCGGATCTTTAGTCCAGTGTAAACCTCTATAATTGTTCTTTTCATTACCAGCTGAAGTGTCACAGAGGTGGAGCCACAGCAGCACCTTCTGCCCCGCCCCTTCCTGCTCTGACTGATGGACGTGTAGGGTGCTGCTGCTGCTGCCGCTGCTGTTGTGAAACTTTAGTTGGAAATGAAAAGGACAATTATATAAGTTTACACTGGACTAAAGGTCCTGTCTGTGATATCTCGCTCACATCTGTCTGCTGAGATCTACAGCCCTAGACCTGGTGTGGACCTCACAGATTCCCTTTATAGGAGAAAAACATGGCCACCTTCTTCCAGAAATAGCGCCACACTCTTCTTCAGTTTGTGTGAGGTATTGCAGCTCAGTTCCATTAAAGTGAATGGAGCCAAGTTGTAATAACCATACACTGAGGACAGGGTGGTGCTGTTTTTGGACAAAAGTTACTATATTTTTTAAATCCCTTTTATCCTGACTATGTTTGCACACCATATAATGGCGGTCAAAGCTACATAATAATCTGCTAGATAGCCATTTCCTACTGGATATCTATCTATCTATCTATCCATCTATCTATCAGTAGGGCCCCATGAAAAATTGAAGGATATATAATGGTAACATAGGTAAGAATTTTATGTGCATGATAACACTGTCATAGTTAATAACACCAGGAAGCAAATATCACCATACTGTACCCGTTACTGCCATACTGTTATTAAGCAAACCCACCAATACTGCCAATACTACCAGTATATAAGTAACAAATAATATCACCCCACCATGAGCACGGCCATTATCACCACATAATGACTAATACCACTATACTGTGACTGAATAAAATCCACTATATACAACACTAAAATTACCAATAATACGAGTAATACCATCACACCATGCCCACTACCCTCACCATACAGTGACTGGATAATACCACTATACCATCACACCATGCCCACTGCCCTCAGCATACGGTGACTGGATAATACCACTATACCATCACACCATGCCCACTACTCTCACCATACGGTGACTGGATAATACCACTATACCATCACACCATGCCCACTACCCTCACCATACAGTGACTGGATAATACCACTATACCATCACACCATGCCCACTACCCTCACCATACAGTGACTGGATAATACCACTATACCATCACACCATGCCCACTGCCCGCAGCATATAGTGACTGGATAATACCACTATACAATCACACCATGCCCACTGCCCGCAGCATACAGTGACTGGATAATACCACTATACCATCACACCATGCCCACTGCTCTCACCATACAGTGACTGGATAATACCACTATACCATCACACCATGCCCACTACTCTCACCATACAGTGACTGGATAATACCACTATACCATCACACCATGCCCACTACTCTCACCATACAGTGACTGGATAATACCACTATACCATCACACCATGCCCCACTACTCTCACCATACAGTGACTGGATAATACCACTATACATCACACCATGCCCACTACTCTCACCATACAGTGACTGGATAATACCACTATACCATCACACCATGCCCACTGCCCGCAGCATACAGTGACTGGATAATACCACTATACCATCACACCATGCCCACTACCCTCACAATACAGTGACTGGATAACACCCCTATACCATCACACCATGCCCACTGCCCGCAGCATATAGTGACTGGATAATACCACTATACCATCACACCATGCCCACTGCCCGCAGCATACAGTGACTGGATAATACCACTATACCATCACACCATGCCCACTACCCTCAGCATACGGTGACTGGATAATACCACTATACCATCACACCATGCCCACTACCCTCAGCATACAGTGACTGGATAATACCACTAACTGGCACCAAATAACAGCATATATTATCAAAAGACTAATACTCTCCCAGAACAGTGACATAGAACACAGGTGTACAATCCGGCCCCGCGGTTAAATCCTTACAATCCAATCCGCTGGTCAGCTAAAGCATGACGGAATTGTAGCTTGCAACACCTGGAGGGCGGAGTGTGACACCCATGATAACTGAGGTAGATCCAGCTGTAAAAGGTGATGCAGACCTGATAGTGAGTATAGTGCAATTACATCCTGTCACTCACAGTAGGCGTCTTCTCGCATGAAAGGACGTCCACTTTTCCTTCTCTCATCGATCCGGCCATCATGAAGGTTCCGGCCATGACTCCTCTCCACGTGATCTGCCGCAGACATTTTAGGATCATGCTCATCAAAATCCTCAATCTATACATCCCAATATTAGAATAGCCCCTGCTGACTCCCACCATATAGAATAGCCCCCCTGCTGTACATCCCCCATATGGAATAGCCCCCTGCATCCCCATCCCATATAGAATAGTCCCCTCTGCTACCCTCCATAATAGAATAGCCCCTGCATCCCCATCCCATATAGAATACCCCTGCTTCCCCCTCTGTATAGAATAGCCCCGTGCACCCCCCACCTATATAGAATAGCCCCTGCACCCCTCATAATACAGAATAGCCCCGGCATCCCCCTCCTATACAGAATAGGCCCCCGCATCCCCCTCCATATAGAATAGCCCCCTGATCCCCCTCCCATACAGAAGAGCCCCCCTGCACCCCTCTCCTATACAGAATAGCCCCCTGCACCCCCTACCATATAGAATAGCCCCCTGCATCCCCCTCCATATAGCATAGCCCCTGCATCCCCTCCCCTCCAATACAGAATAGCCCCCCTGCACCCCCTCCTGTATAGAATAGCCCCCTGCACCCCCTCCATATGGAATAGCCCCCTGCACCCCCTCCCATATAGATTAGCCCCCTGCATCCCCCTCCCATATGGAATAGCCCCCCTGCACCCCCCTCCCGTATAGAATAGCCCCCTGCACCCCTCCTGTATAGAATAGCCCCTGCATCCCCCTCCCATATAGAATAGCCCCTGCATCCCCTCCCATATAGAATAGCCCCCTGCACCCCCTCCTGTATAGAATAGCCCCCTGCATCCCTCTCCTGTATAGAATAGCCCCCCCTGCACCCCCTCCTGTATAGAATAGCCCCCTGCACCCCCTCCTTATAAATAGCCCCTGCACCCCCCTCCCATATAGAATAGCCCCCCTGCATCCCCCTCCCATACAGATAGCCCCCCTGCACCCCCCCTATACAGAATAGCCCCCTGCATCCCCCTCCTATACAGAATAGCCCCCCTGCACCCCCCTCCTATACAGAATAGCCCCCTGCATCCCCTCCTATACAGAATAGCCCTCCTGCCCCCCCTCCCATAAGAATAGCCCCCTGCACCCCCTCCTGTAT
>NW_027209217.1:0-30813 GCF_027789765.1 Dendropsophus ebraccatus
CACACAGCCTACTGCAGCCATAGCATACACACACACAGCCTACTGCAGCCATAGCATACCACACACACACACACACAGCCTGCTGCAGCCATAGCATGCACACACCCACACACACACACACACACACAGCCTGCTGCAGCCATAGCATGCACACACACACACACACACACACACACACACAGCCTACTGCAGCCATAGCATGCACACACACAGCCTACTGCAGCCATAGCATGCACACACACAGCCTACTGCAGCCATAGCATGCACACACACAGCCTACTGCAGCCATAGCAGCACACACACAGCCTACTGCAGCAATAGCATGCACACACACAGCCTACTGCAGCCATAGCATGCACACACACAGCCTACTGCAGCCATAGCATGCACACACACACGACACTGAAGAAAAAAAAACAATCTTTCCCAGAGAGAAACCACCACACTGAGGACAGAGGTTACAGCTACACTACTTATGTCTTCTCCTCTCCTCTATATTACACGGATATCTTTATAATACACTGCTGCTCATATACAATCATCCACAAGAGAACAGCACAGATCTCCCCCCACACAATGGACTCTTCCAGCTCAGAAACAACTGCCAAATAGTGACCGACAACTTTTCCATGAACCCCCCTTATCTAATAGGCCCAGTGTCATATATTATCTATTTAGAATGTTGCCATAATATATATTCATGACAAAACTTGTAAAGTTCATATTAAAATTCAATTCTAACATTTTTTTAAGAATTTTTAAAGCTGGAGTCGAGTTGGTACATTTTTTTAACCGACTCCAGCCAAACTAGCTCCAACTCCCGACTCCACAGCCCTGAAATGTACGCCCGTTTGCGTTAAGGCGTGGGCTTGCGGGGCTAATTTAACGCCCACGGGTCATTAGGGGTAGTTCGGCAAAAATAAATAAATAGAAAGTTTCTTTCAAATCAACTGCTGCCAGTTTTGTAATCTAAAAAAAAAGTCTCAAGTCTTCCAGTACTCAGCTGATGTATGTCCTGCAGGAGTGGTATTCCATGGAGACCATGAAAGGTTTTCTATGGGGATTTGCTGCTGTTCTGGACAGTTCCTGTCAAGGACAGAGGTGGCAGCAGAGAGCATCTTGTCTGATGGAAAGAATACACCGCTTCCTGTAGGGCATGCAGCAGCTGATAAGTACTATAAAACTGGGATTTAAAAAAAAAAAAAAAAAAATTTTAAATATGTGGAACCAGTTACTTTGCAAGAAAATGTTTGTTTTTTTCGTGTGTGTGTGCCGAGTTACCCCTTTAAATGCTACAAGTTGCAATGCCTCCTCACTCTTCCTCCCAGCCCTTATGACAGTAAGGCTGCATTCACCATGTCATCATATTTTGTGGACTTACAGATAGTGAATGGCTGTCAAGGATTGTTTCCCGGCACGATGTTTGAATCTCCTCACTGTAGCTTCCGAGCGGCACGATTGTCATTACAGTACCACCGAGATTCAAACAGTTTCCCTGCTGCCAGCATAATGTTGATACATCATGCCAGGCGGGAAACACCCAGGACAGAGCCATTCCCCATCTGTAGTCCACACAATCTATACGATGTGTGAATGCAGCTGGAAGCCAAGCCACAAGTAGGTTCTGGTATGGGAGGGGGTAGTTAGGAGGTCCTGTCAGCTTGCAACATTTCAGGACGTCCTCAGGCAATCACCCTGTTTGATGCCACCCACTAGAAGTACATATCAATATTCATTGTCACCAGTCAGTATAGCCAGATAAATAAGAACAGCCTTTTACTTTAAACTAGGGCTTCTCACAACTGAATCCCTTTTTTCCCTGTACTGATACATTATAGGCTTCACAATACATGCTTGTGGATATCAGACATTGAGGAAGCCGGATGGGAT
This sequence comes from Dendropsophus ebraccatus, assembly GCF_027789765.1. NCBI lineage: Eukaryota > Metazoa > Chordata > Amphibia > Anura > Hylidae > Dendropsophus > Dendropsophus ebraccatus. Next base: position 1,891 of record NW_027209217.1, read on the forward strand.
TTTTGCTTATATATGTACTTAGCTATTAAAAGTACATTGAGGTTTATGTATACGCCTTATTTTTACCTGTTTTAGGAGGCAGGCACAGGAATTCCTCCTTTTCATCATCTTAGCCTTGAGAAGTTCTAACCCTGCCTAAATTTCCATGATGTATCTGGCTTTGCAGAGAGAGAGGAGGGTGGGGTCTAATCACTCGAGGTCTCTAATCACTGGTAACTACGTATCCAGGCCAGGTAGGCTATCATAAGTGGGTTGGCGTCAATTCACACTATGTGCAGTTTTGACGCTTTTTCTTATTTAATATACAATTTTTAGAGAAATATAGCTATGTGGAGAAAGGGATTTGCCCTTCAATCACAATTAAGGTGTTTTATGAAGACTTTAAGTCTCTTAGCTATATTAACATGTCATTTTTACTACTTTTTTTTTCACACATTTTTATTATGTTTACGACTTTCCAACTTGTGATAACATTGTATTTTTTTACCATGGCTTTGCACAACTAAAAAATGCACCAAAAACACAATGTGTGAACACAAAGCTCAGGGAGGTGTATGAATACTATCTATCCTAGTAGCAGCACATGGGCAGGGAGGGATCTGTGAGCAGCCAAGAGATCTCATAAGTGATGATGTCATCCTGTCCTTCACAGGAAGTCACACTTCCCTATGAAAGGAGGGGAGACCTTCAGCCCCTCCCTTTGTGGAAAACTACAACTCCCATCATGCCTTAAAAGTGTGCCCCCTGTATAGTCATACACCCCTATCCCTATGTGCCCCATGTTTAGTCATGCACCCGTCCCTATGTGCCCCCTGTTTAGTCATGCACCCCTATCCCTATGTGCCCCCCCTGTATATTCATACACCCAGGGGCGTAGCTAGGATTCATGGGGCCCCATAGCAAAAAACTGTATGGGGATAGATAGATAGATAGATAGATACAGTGACATAAGTGCACGTACGCAGGTCCTCTCTGTTCTGCCGTACACTTACGCTGGGGGAGGGGGCGGAGTCACAGTCCGAGCGAGTCGCCATTATTGAGGTGAGGAGAGGACGGACGGACGGAAGGCAAGTGACCTGGGCCGCAGAGTTATCCCTGCTGCTGAATAGCTGGCTGTGCAGTAACAGCTACCAGGGTCAGGTAAGAAGCCCACCATGCCCCCTCCTCCTCCTCACCCACACAGTCCCCGGCTGGTTCTGATAAGCTCCGCCCCATCACGGCAAGCCCCGTCCCCGGCGCCCACCACGGGTGGGATATTACCTAACCGGAACAGGATCTGAGGAGAAGACAGCCTGAATGATGGTAACTATCACTGCCAGCTTCCCAGCATCCTGTGTAATGGGGGTCAGTCAGCTTCCCGGCATCCTGTGTAATGGGGGTCAGTCAGCTTCCCGGCATCCTGTGTAATGGGGGTCAGTCAGCTTCCCGGCATCCTGTGTAATGGGGGTCAGTCAGCTTCCCGGCATCCTGTGTAATGGGGGTCAGTCAGCTTCCCGGCATCCTGTGTAATGGGGGTCAGTCAGCTTCCCGGCATCCTGTGTAATGGGGGTTAGTCAGCTTCCCGGCATCCTGTGTAATGGGGGTCAGTCAGCTTCCCTGACATCCTCTATAATGGGGTCACTCAGCTTCCCTGGCATCCTGTATAATGGGGTCACTCAGCTTTCCTTGCATCCTCTATAATGGGGTCTCTCAGCTTTCCTCAGCGTCTTAAAGCAGCCCGCACCCCGCAGGTGTCTTAGAGCCGCCCAAACCAGCAGAAACAAGTTACCCCTCACCCCCCACCCCAGGGCACAGCGTCTCAGAGCTGCTGAAGGGGGGACAGCACCATATCGCTCGGACAGGTGAGTATGTTGGGGGGGCCCCATACACTTTTTTGCTATGGGGCCCCATGAATCCTAGTTACGCCCCTGGATAGATAGATAGATTAGACTCTTTGATGTGGCCAAAAAAATTATTCTCTTGTGGTGAGAGGCAGAATCCTATGATTATATACATAGGTGCAGGAGCAGACTACCTTTTGCTCAACCCTTTATTTACTGCAGTGTGTAAGTGACCCAGTGTTTTCCTACATGCTGCAACACAAAAAAGGGTTAATACATAAGACAATTAGCTCTCTCCTTTGCTACTCCTGCACTGATAACCCCTGACCTCTGCAGGAGAAAAGAGGTCAGAGGTTATCAGAGTAGTAAGGAAGAGAGCTAATTGTCTTCTGTATTAACCCTTTTTGTTTTGCAGCATGTTAGAGAACACTGGGTCACTTACACACTGCAGTAAATAAGGGGTTAAGAAAAAGGACACAGGAGGCTCTTATCTTCCCTGGGCCCCCTCCCTCCACGGGCCCCATAGCAACCGCCTTCCCTGCCTCTATGGTAGCTACGCTACTGCATACACCCCTATCCTTATGTGCCCCCTGTATAGTCAGACACCCCTATCTCTATGTGCCCCATGTTTAGTCATACACCCCGTTATGTGCTCCCCTGTATAGTCAGACACCCCTATCTCTATGTGCCCCCTGTTTAGTCATACACCCCTATCCTTATGTGCCCCCCTGTATAGTCATACACTTCTATCCCTATGTGCCCCCTGTATAGTCATACACCCCTATCCTTATGTGCCCCCTGTATAGTCATACACTTCTATCCCAATGTACCTCCTGTATAGTAATACACCCCTATCCTTATGTGCCCCCTGTATAGTCATACACCCCTATCCTTATGTGCCCCCCTGTATAGTCATACACTTCTATCCCTATGTGCCTCCTGCATAGTCATACACTTCTATCCCTATGTGCCCCCTGTATAGTCATACACCTCTATCCTTATGTACCCCCCTGTATAGTCATACACTTCTATCCCTATGTGCCCCCTGTATAGTCATATACCCCTATCCTTATGTGTCCCCCTGTATAGTCATACACCCCCAACCCGGGAAAGGGGGGGGGCGGACTCTCGGTCCGCTTAATTTATCATTTTTCATACCGAAAAATGATAAGAAAACCTACGCCAGTTCTGAGCTGTAGGATACCTCGGCGCACACACTGGTGCTCATGGGATTTATGTAGAGGCAGTGAGCCTCTACATAAGGGTATGTGCACTCTAAGTTAATTTGACGGAAACTCCTCTGCGGAATTCTCAGCTCACGCCCGCTCACAGACTGCAGCGCGCGCGTCTTTGCCCGTGTCATAGACTCCATTCAAAGCACGGGCGGATTCTTTCAGCCGTCCAAAGAATGAACTTGATCACTTAATAAATGTCCCCCCTAGTGTTCATAGATGTGTCTGAAGGTATAGCAGTTAACACATCACATCATAAGGATTATTATGAGCAAACTTAGTAAGATCTATTGGAGAAGTCTCTGCTATCATATCCTCACTGCACATAGAGGGGAGGTGAAGCAGTGTTACTGATGCCTTAAAGGGAATCTGTCAGCTCCGGGGCCCTATCTAAAGTACCTTATGTTAATTTTCCGTGCTGCAGATTATGTACAATCTCACATCTACTACGGTGATGGCGAACCTATGACATGCGTATCAGCACTGACACATGTAGCCATGTTCAGCGGCAGAATTACAGCAGCTAGGCCTCATCCAACATGTATTCTGAGCCCCACGTACCGCCTGGACGCTGCTGTGACCTGGCACATGTCCATTGGATGCCCCACCCTCCCCTGACACATAAGCTGGGGCTCTCCGGCTGTTTCATAAGTACAACTCCCAACCCTCCCCTGATAGACAAGCTGGGGCTCATTGTCAATGATTGTCGTCAGTGATGTCATGGATGATGTCTTCAATTCTATTATCGATTATGTCATCTTTGATGTTGATGTCATCAGTGATGTCATCGATGATGTCATCTCTGCTTGATGACATCATCGATGATGTAATCAATTATGTCATCAGTGATGTCAACGATGATGTTGTCGATAAAGTTATGGTTGTCAGTGATGTCGTTGATGATGTCTTTGATTCTATTATCGATTATGTCATTATTGATTTTGTTGCTGTCATCGATGATGTCGAAAATGATGTCATTGATGATGTAATCAATGATGTCATCAGTGATGATGTTGATAAAGTTATCATTGTTGTCAATGATTGTCATTGGTGATGTCATTAATGATGTAACCGATGATGTCATTGTTGATGTCATTGATGATGTAATCAATTATGTCATCAGTGATGTCAACGATGATGTTGTCGATAAAGTTATCATTGTTGTCAATGAGTGTCGTCAGTGACGTTGTTAACCCCTAGTACAGGTATGTCCAGGGCCACCTACGGGTGTTCAGAGCGGGGCCGCGCGGCGGCGGCCGCGATCTGAACCAATGCGGTCCCGGGTGCTGCATGTAGCTTGGGGCCGCAGCTATTAGCCCGCTAATTAGGTAATCGGATGCAGCTGTCAAAGATGACAGCTACATCCGATTACCTTATGCAGCCGTTCCCTGGAGGAGCGATCCACACATCCGGCTCGGGCCGGGGTCTGCGCTGTAACGGCACTGATCCCGGCTCGGCACTCGATTGCTTCCAGCTGCAGCAGCATTACTATACATCATAGATCTCAATGAGAGATCAGTGTGCATATACTAAAAGTCCCTCAGGGGGCTTCTAGTATATGTGAAAAAAAAAAAAAAAGTGTCATTAATAATTAAAAAAAAAAAACCTCCCCTAATAAAAAAGTGTGAATCACCCCCCCTTTTCCCATGTTATAAATAAATAAACATGTTTGGTATCGCCGCGTGCGTAATCGCCAGAACTATTAATTAATCACATTCCTGATCTTGCGCGGTAAACGGCGCAAGCGGAAAAAAATCCAACAGTGCAAAATTGCACATTTTTGGTCGCATCAAATCGAGAAAATTTTTTATAAAAAGCGATCAAAAAGTCGCATATGCGCAATCAAGGTACCGATAGAAAGTAAACATCATGGCGCAAAAAATTACACCTCACACAGCCCCGTAGACCAAAGGATAAAAGTGTTATAAGCCTGGGAATAGAGCGATTTTAAAGAACATATATTTGTTAACAATGGTAACAATTTTACAATTTTTTCCTGCTTTTGCAGTGTACTTTATGAAAAAATTCAGCCTGTCATTGCAAAGTACAATTAGTGACACAAAAAATAAGGGCTCATGTGAGGTTCTAGGTGAAAAAATGCAACTGCTATGGCCTTTTAAGCACAAGGAGGAAAAAAGAAAAACGCAAAAATTTAAATTGGCCTCTAAGGGTTTATGTCATTGATGATGTTGACAATTATGACAGTAAAGATGTCATTGATGATGTCATCAGTGATGTCATCGATGATGATGTCAACTATGATGTTGTCGATAAAGTTATCATTGTTGTCAATGATTGTTATTGGTGATGTCATTGATGATGTAATTGATGGTGTCATTGATGATGTAATCAATAATGTCATAGATGATGTCATTATTGATGTCATCGCTGATGTCATCCCTACTTGATGATGTAATTGATGATGTCATCAGTGATGTCAACTATGATGTTGTCGATTTGTTGTCTTGATTTTTTCATTTTCACAAGGGGTTAAAAGATAAAAAAAACAAAAACAAAATGTGTAGAGCAATTTCCCCTGAGTACAGAAATACCCCACATGTGGACTTAAGGCGACATGCAGGTGCAGGGTAAGCCTGCAAAGGGAAGGAGCGCCATTTGGCTTTTGGAGGCTGGATTTGGCTGGAATGGATTTCGAGGGCCTTGTTGCATTTGAAAGGCCTCTGTGTTGCCAAGACAGTTGAAACCCCCCACAAGTGACACCATTATGGAAACTACACCCCTCAGGGAATGTAACAAGGGATGTAGTGAGCATATGGACCCCACTGGTGACGGGCACAAATGTGGAACAATGTGGCGTGAAAATGAAATATTAAATTTTTTACACTATAATGTTGGTTTAGCCTTAAATTTTTCATTTTCACAAGGGGTTAAAAGAGAAAAATCACACAAAATGTGTAAAGCAATTTCCCCCGAGTCCGTAAATACCCCACATGTGGACTTAAGGCGACATGCAGGTGCAGGGCAAGCCTCCGAAGGGAAGGAGCGCCATTTGGATTTTGGAGGCTGGATTTGGCCAGAATGGATGATGAACGCCATGTCGCATTTACAGAGCCCTCGTGCTGCCAAAACACTGGAAACCCCCCACAAGTGACCCCATTCTGGAAACTACACCCTTCAGGGAATCTAACAAGGGGTACAGTGAGGATAGGGACCCCTTGATGACGGGCACATTTGTGACGTGAAAGTGAAAAAATGAAAGTTTTCACTTTAACGTCACATTGTTCCACATTTGTGCCCGTCACCAGTGGGGTCCATATGCTTACTGCACCCCTTGTTAGATTCCTTGAGGGGGGTAATTTCCAGAATGGGGTCACTTGTGGGGGGTTTCCAGTGTCTTGGCAGCACGAGGGCTCTGTAAATGCGACATGGCCCTTGAAATCCATTCCAGTGAAATCCAGCTTCCAAAAGCCAAATGGTGCTCCTTCCCTTTGGAGGCTCATCCTGCGCCCGCTTGGCACTTTATGTCCACATGTGGGGTATTTTCGTATTCGGGAGAAACTGCGCTACGCGTTTGGTGTTTTTTTTTTTTTAATCCCCTTGTAAAAATGAAAAATGAAGGCTAGAACAACGTTTCAGTGTAAAAAATACGCCACATTGTACTGAAAATCTGTGAAGCACCTGTGGGGTCAAAATGCTCACCGCTCCCCTTGTTACATTCCTTGAGGGGTGTAGTTTTCTAAATGGTGTCCCTTTAGGGGTGTTTTTTAGGTTTTGGCACCCCAGAGCCTCTGCCAACCTTAAGTGGTACAGTCAAAAATGACCAAATAAAACGGAGGCATTGAAATTCACTAGGCGCTCCTTTATATCTGAGGCTTGTGGTTGCGTCAAATAGCGCAATAGGGCCACATATGGGGTATTTCTATAAACTGCAGAAACGGGGCAATCAGTATTAGGGTGAATTTCTCTGCTAATAGGTTTATCATTATGAATATATTTCTTACACACTTAGCTTTTATTTCTGTGACTCCCCTAAAGGGTTAAAAAACTTTCTGAATGTGCTTTTGAAGAGTTTGGGGGGTGCAGTTTCTGAAATGGGGTGCTTTGTAGGGCTTTATAACATACAGTCCCCTCAAATACACTTTAAGGCTATGTTCACACTACGTATATGTACGGCCGTAGTGCGAGCTGCGAATATTCGCCCGTAGTTTTGAGGTTGATGCGTACGCTGGAAAGTATACGATATACAGCTGCACAGTGCACACTACGTATGAGCCTACGGCCCGATCGTAAACGGACCCGTAAAAAAAGAACAAGACCATTGTTTGAGGCCGGAACTGTGCAAATTCACGGCCGTGGATTTACAGGCGGTCCCGTACGGAGTACTTAAAAAATAGCCGGCAATAATGCCGAATGCCGATGCCTCTAATAGTTAATATATTAAATTAATAAAACACATTTTCTTTGTAATAAAGTCCCTTTCGTTGTTCAATAATTAAGTTCTAACGAATCCATCATTGCGCAATTAAATATACTGTTAAAATAAATATATATATATCAATAAATGTATATTTATATATATTTATTTTTTTACAGTATATTTAATTGCACAAGTATGGATTCGATTAAATTATTGAACAACGGGGGCGGAGCCTGACATGGAGGAGACTGGACGTGTGCACTAGGAGCTCCTGCTAGGGCTGACAGTCATTTGGGGTCACAGTCAGCTTATATGGGGCTTAAAAAGAACAAAACTGCCAAGAAGGTGCCTGGGAAGTCGGTGCTGCCTCTCACCCCGATTTCCAACTTTTTCTCCCCGCTTGCCAGCCTGCCTGAAGAGCCGGAGTGTGAGGTGGAGGAGCGGGCGCCATCTTGGACCGGGGCTGCGCTGAGGACACAGCGCCGACTCAGGAGCCACGCGGACGGTTCCCGAGAGTGTCCGGAGGCGGCTACAGCAACCGCATCGGCGGGCAGGTACCGGGGAGCCGAGTTCAGCCAGGTCGGGAGCACGGCGGCAGCGCAGTCGGCGCCGGAAGTGTGCGGCGCACGGACGCCATTGCTCACTGCTTGTGAGGGAGCTGGGCCGACAAGGAGCGGGACGGCTGGAGGTACTCGGGCGCACGAGGGGGAGCCTGCCATAGACACTGGGGAGACCCTGCTACAGTCTCCAAAGGGTGCCCAGACGGAGGAGGCGGTTGGACCCCTGGGGGAAGTGGCCTGTTGCGCCAGAGAGCAGAAATCACCTGTGCCGGGTATACCGGCAGCCCGTACACCACCAGGGCCACAAGAAACTGCAGCATCTGCAATAGACCTGCTGTCCCCTGGAGTACTTGCAGCTGCAAGCCCCAGCAAGAACCCCCCTGCTCCCCCTTCACAAACTGTTTCACCCGCACGGGGTCCAAGTAAAATGCAAAACAGTGGCCCTTTGCCTACACAGAGCTCTGCCTCTGGACCACATTCCACTGATCAGACTTTGCTTGGCTGTCAAATCCCTGGCCCCTCACTGTCTCCTACTGTGCAGCCACATGCTGATAGGCCTAACATTCAACACATGGAGGCTGCTGCCACCCTGAGGGCGCATCCGGAACTGCAGGCTCTGCTAACTCTGCTCCCATCTAAAAGAGACTTAGAGTCAATGGCTTCTGATTTGAAATGTGCTTGGAGGCAAGATCTGGGTGTAGTGAAAGCAGACATATCTACGCTGCAAGTGAAAGTGCAGGAAGTGGAATCCTTTAAAGCTTCTGTACATCACTCTCTCTCCGATTTGCAAGCAAAAATTTCTTCTCAGGCCTCCCAACAGCAATATCTGAGCTCTCAAATGGATGATCTGGAGAATCGTAGTAGAAGAAATAACATAAGAATCAAGGGACTGCCAGAAGCTACCCGCCCCGCCGACCTTCTCTCAACGTTAACTGGCATATTCAATATGTTACTGGGTAAGCCTCCTACTGCTCCACTGGAAATCGATCGAGCGCACAGGGCACTCCGTCCACAAAGCTCCGACCCTAACAACCCTCGAGACGTGATATGCCGAGTGCATTTTTATGCTGTCAAAGAGGAGATAATGAGAAAGGCGCGACAACTGCCAGAGGTGGACTTTGATGGCGCCAAGCTGCACTTCTACCCTGATTTATCCAGACACACCCTGAGGCTACGGGGGGCCCTGAAGCCTCTCCTTGCCCATCTCCAGTCCAGAGACATTCCCTATAGATGGGGATTTCCGTTCGCTCTAACTGCACGCCAGGGAACAACCACGGCGACGCTGCGCTCCCCAGATGACTTGGGACCTTTCCTGACTGCGTTTGATCTACCTGAGGTGTCTCTGACCGAATGGGAACGGGTCCTACAAGATTCTACTGTCACGGCCTGGCAGGCCGGCGCCTCCAATTCCAGGAGAAGATTACAGCAATTCTCCCCCCAACCACAGCGGTCACGGCGCAGACGACGCAGTGTATCCAGATCGGACTCTGAGGCTTAGACCGAGTTCCTGTGTGCCTGTTTCTTTGCTACTTCCCGATTTACAGAAATGTTCATACTATCAATATTCTCTTTAGTGCAGGATGTATATCCCCCTACCGCTTCATGTTTGATTACCCCTAGAGTTGCTGAGTTACATTTAGGTTATTTTCATAATGTCAGCCCGATAAGGCTTTAGCTCCATTGAGATGTCTTTTCCACCCAGTTACCATGTACTTACCCCCAATAGGTATTGAGGCGGGTTTTTGCCGCCTGTTAAAAGCAGACTTGTTACTGCTCTTGTTAGTTTTATTGCAACCTCTCTTTAGGTGCTTCTTTGTTTGTCTGATGGTGTTGTTGGTCTCTCCAACACAGGAGCCAGAAGCAACAAACTCTGCAAGCTAAGTACTTCTATATTGTATTGTGAGCGAGTTTTGGAGCGTGCGAGTTTTTGATCTAAAGTGTGTTTTTTGTCTCAAGTGTAGGACTTTAATATTCTGGGACTTTAGATTCGGGGAGTTTTAGAGGAAAACAAATTGTTTACTTGCTTTTGAACACATTGTTTGCTTTTGTTGCTTGTTTGTTTTTTCTTTCTTTATACATAATATCCCCATATAAATGAGCGCCATGTTTGACAATGCGGCCCAATGTACATCTTGTGCGATGTATGCAATCCTTGATCAACCGATCGAGGGTGCATACCATTGTGGGAGATGTGTGCATGTTGCTGGTTTGGAAGCCCAGATCCTGGATCTAAATGAGCAGCTGCAACGATTGAGATGCATTGGCAAACTGGAAAGGGGTCTGCTTCTGACTGAGCAAGCACTCCAAGGGGTAGATGGGGGAGAGTGTGATAGCATGGAGGTACAGGAGGAAGAGGCAGCTAGTTGGGTCACAGTTAGAAAAAGGGGTAGAGGGAAGAGTGTGAGGGAGGCCAGTCCTGATCTGGCACACCCCAACAAGTTTGCCAAATTGGCGGATGAGGGGGATGTTGATTCAGGGGTGGCATTGCTGCAGCAGGACACTGCCTCTGAAAGCCAGGGGGGGTGTCTGCTCCAGTAAGGTGGGAAACAGGAGTTCAGGGCAGGCCAGGCAGGTACTGGTAGTGGGGGACTCAATTATTAGGGGGACAGACAGGGCAATCTGTCACAAAGACCGGGATCGTCGTACAGTGTGTTGCCTTCCTGGCGCTCGAGTTCGTCACATCGCGGATCGGGCTGACAGATTACTGGGAGGGGCTGGCGATGACCCAGTAGTCATGGTGCACATTGGCACCAATGATAAAGTTAGAGGTAGGTGGCGGGTCCTTAAAAATGATTTCAGGGACTTAGGCAGGAAGCTTAAAACTAGGACCTCCAAGGTGATATTCTCTGAAATATTACCTGTACCACGAGCCACACCTGAGAGACAGCGGGAGATTAGGGAGGTAAATAAGTGGCTCAAGAGCTGGTGTAGGGTAGAGGGGTTTGGGTTCATGGAGAACTGGGCCGACTTCTCGGTCGGTTACAGGCTCTACGGTAGGGACGGGCTGCATCTCAATAGGGAGGGTGCAGCTGTGCTGGGGGAGAAGATGGCTAAGAGGTTGGAGGAGTGTTTAAACTAGGGACCGGGGGGGAGGGCAACTACAATATAGTAAGTAAAGACAGAGTAGATGGAGAGCTGGGCCTAGATTATGGAACTGGGGGTGGAGCGGCGGGAGGGGTTAGAATAGTCACTAGTGATAAAAGGAAAGGGAATATGGACAAATATATTAAATGTATGTATACTAATGCTCGAAGCCTCACTAATAAAGCTGAGGAATTAGAACTCATAATGGTTGAAGAGAAAGATGATATAGTGGGGATAAGCGAGACATGGCTGGACGAGACCTATGACTGGGCCGTTAATATCCAGGGTTATAGTCTATTCAGAAATGACCGTAAAAATAAGAAAGGGGGAGGGGTCTGTCTATATGTTAAATCCTGCCTTAAGCCTATTCTGCGGGAGGATATATGTGATGATAATGTGGAGTCTCTTTGGGTAGAAATAAGGGGAGGGACGAAGAATAATAAAATTCTTATAGGAGTGATTTATAAACCGCCAAGTATAGTGGAAGAATCAGAAAATCTTCTTATAAGACAAATAGATGCGGCAGCGAAGCAGGGGGAAGTCCTTATTATGGGGGACTTTAACTACCCAAATATCAACTGGAAAGCAGAAACCTGCAGCTCCAGGAAGGGAAGCGTGTTTTTGGAAATAGTAAAAGATAATTACCTTTCCCAACTAGTAGAGGAACCAACAAGAGGGGGGGCCCTTCTGGACCTGATCTTAACCAATAGGCCCGACAAAATATCAAAAATAGAGGTGGGGGGGTCACCTAGGTAATAGTGACCATAACATAGTAAGTTTTCAATTATCCTTCAATAAAATGATTAGCAGAGGGGCTACAAAAACATTAAATTTCAGGAAGGCTAATTTCCAAAAACTAAGAGAGGACCTTGGGAACATAGACTGGGACAATGCCTTCAGAAATAAAAGTACACAAGAGAAATGGGACATATTTAAGAGCATCCTGTGTAAATCGTGTGAACGACACATACCATATGGGAATAAACGTAGTAGAAATAAGAGAAATCCAATGTGGTTAACTACAGCTGTAAGGGGTGCAATAAATGATAAGAAACAAGCATTCAGACAACTAAAACAAGAAGGTAGTGGGGAAGCATTGAGCAACTATAGACAGAAGAATAGAATGTGTAAAACACAAATAAAAGAAGCAAAAATAGCAACAGAAAGAAAGATAGCCACAGAAAGTAAAACAAATCCCAAAATGTTCTTCACCTATATAAATAACAAAAGACTTAAAACCGAAAATGTTGGTCCCCTCAAAAATAATCTGGGTGTAATGGTGGAGGGGGAAGAGGAAAAGGCCAATCTACTAAATACATTATTCTCTACTGTATTCACAGAGGAGAATCCCATAACAGACGATATGACTAGGGATAATGTTAATCCTCCCATAAATCTCACCTGCCTAACACAACAAGAAGTGGGGAAACGCCTTAAAAATATTAAAATCCATAAGTCACCGGGCCCAGAAGGTATCCATCCTAGAGTTTTGCAAGAATTAAATACTGTGTTAGACAGACCGTTATTCCTATTATTTAAAGATTCTATTACGACAGGGATTCTTCCACAGGACTGGCGCATAGCTAATGTGGTACCAATATTCAAGAAGGGGTCAAGGAGTGATCCTGGAAACTACAGGCCCGTAAGTCTAACATCTATAGTAGGTAAAGTATTTGAGGGGATTGTAAGAGATGCTATACTGGAGTATCTTAATGAAAATAATCTTATGACGCAGCACCAGCATGGATTTATGAGGGATCGGTCCTGTCAGACTAATCTGATCGGCTTCTATGAAGAGGTAAGTTATAGACTGGACCTGGGGGAGGCTGTGGATGTTGTGTATCTGGACTTTTCAAAGGCATTTGATACTGTGCCGCATGAAAGGTTGGTCTACAAAATGAGGATGCTGGGACTGGGGGAAAACGTATGCAAATGGGTAAGTAACTGGTTGTGTGATAGAAAACAGAGGGTGGTCATTGATGGAACATATTCAGATTGGGTTTTAGTTACTAGTGGGGTACCACAGGGGTCAGTGTTGGGTCCACTTCTTTTTAATATTTTTATTAATGATCTTGTAGAGGGGCTACAGAGTAGAATCTCCATTTTTGCAGATGATACTAAACTGGGTAAAGTAATCAGTACAGAGGAGGATAATATCATATTACAGAGGGATTTGGAGAAGCTAGAGGCTTGGGCGGAGAAATGGCAAATGAAGTTTAATGTGGATAAATGTAAGGTTATGCATTTGGGCCATAGAAATAATAAGTACAGTTATGTGCTAAATAATCAAACACTGGGTAAAACTACTTCCGAAAAGGACCTGGGGGTATTGGTGGACAGTAAACTCAACTTTAGTGATCAGTGCCAGGCAGCAGCTGCCAAGGCTAATAAAATAATGGGGTGCATCAAAAGAGGTATAGATGCTAAAGATGAGAACATAGTTTTGCCTCTTTATAAATCACTGGTCAGACCACACATGGAATACTGTGTACAGTTTTGGGCACCAGTATATAAGAAGGACACAGCTGACCTAGAGCGGGTGCAGAGGAGGGCAACAAAGGTCATTAAGGGAATGGGTGGGTTACAGTACCAGGACAGGTTATCACGCTTGGGGTTATTTACGCTAGAAAAAAGACGTCTTAGGGGCGATCTGATCACAATGTACAAATATATGAATGGACAGTACAGAGATTTTTGTAGTGGTCTTTTTACTCCTAGGTCTGTAACAATGACAAGGGGGCATCCTCTACGTCTAGAGGAAAGAAGATTTCATCATCAGCATCGACACGGGTTCTTTACTGTACGAGCGGTAAGACTGTGGAACTCTCTGCCACATGATGTTGTCATGGCTGATTCAGTAAATAAGTTCAAGGGAGGCCTGAATGATTTTCTTGAAAAATATAATATTACAAGTTATGGGCATTAGATTTCTGGTGATACGTTGATCCGGGGATTGTTCTGGTTGCCATTGCAGTCGGGGGAGGGGGGGGGGGGGGGGGAGTTTCTCCCTGTGGTGGGGCGTTTGTCTTCTGCCCCATAGGGGTTTTTCGCCTTCCTGGATCAACACAGTAGGATTTTCCTAGGTTGAACCTGATGGACTCTTGTCTTCTTTCAACCTTATTTACTATGTTACTATGTTACTATGTTACTATGATGATGTTCTCCCTTTCTAACTTTTTTCTTTTCCCTCACCAGCACAGTCCCACCCTCCCACCTGGGTCTCCCGAGATCCGCCACCACCCATGGCCATGGCGCTGATGAATATTGTGTCCCTGAATGTTCAGGGCTTCAATGTTCCGGAGAAGAGAGCAAAGGTCCTGTACACCATGCATAAACAGAGAGTGCAGATCCTATGTCTTCAAGAGACGCACTTCAGCCAGGCCAGTATGCCCCCTGTCTCATCTCGCTACTTCCCTGTCTGGCACCATAGCAGCAACCCGGTTAGTAAGACTAAAGGGGTGGCGGTCTTCTTTCACAAATCACTGTCCTGCCAAGTTCTCGATACTAAAATAGATCCTGATGCGCGATTTATATTCATAAACTGCCTTATAGCCAATCAGCCTTACACTGTAGCTAATGTATATGCCCCCAACTTAAATCAACATAGCTTCTTAATTGAGGTGTTGGACGAACTGACCGTGTATGCCCGGGGCAGTATCATTTTCTGCGGTGATCTAAATGTAGCCATCGACCCAAGAGTAGACACCTCTTCGGGTCAGTCTTCCCTATCCCGCGCTAAATTGAATAAAATTCGAAAGGCCCTCTATAGTCTACAACTTTGTGACGTGTGGAGATTGCAGCACCCTAGTGACAGAGATTACTCCTTTTACTCTAGCCCACATGATAGATATAGTAGGATTGACTATGTTTTTGTGCATCACTACCTCCTGCCTAGGGTTTCCTCCACCTCCATCGGTAGTATTCTACACTCAGATCATGCTCCGGTGCAGTGCAGTCTTGTCATGCCAGACCAGCCGCGAGGAGCATATAACTGGAGGTTGAATGAATCTCTATTGCGGGACCCTGCATGCCTGACTGACCTGCGCGCCTCGGTTACTAACTTTCAGACAGACCACTTGAACGACTCCACCCCCCCTCAGACGAAATGTGACGCACTAAAGTGTGTCCTACGAGGGGTGCTTATTAGACATGGGGTGCGCCTCAAGAGGGAGGCGGCTGCTAAATTGAAGCGCTTGCTGACTGAATTGCACGATCTGGAGGTTGCACACAAGGCCACTTTGCGGGAGGAGACGTATAGAGATCTATTGCGGGTCCGCCACGAAATTACATCCCTGCTGAATAAAAAGCAACAGCGGTTTCGACAGGTCTGTGCCAGCAGGTTTTACGCTGAGGGTAACAAGGCGGGACGAATGTTGGCTAGGGCATTGAGAGACAAAAGAGCGGCTATGTACATCCAGTCCATTAAAAATAGTGAGGGGATGATGCAACGCCTGACATCCGATATACTAGCTTCATTCAGGGCCTACTATGAGGCTCTGTACAACTTAGACCCCCATCCCGAGGCCACGCCATCCAAGATTCAGGAGTATATCCTTCGTACTAAGTTACCTGGCTTAGACCCTGACTCCCTAGATGCCCTGGAAGACCCCTTCACCGCGGAGGAATTGGCAGGCGCGATAAAGGCGATGCCGTCGGGCAAAAGTCCAGGCCCTGATGGCTATACGGCCAAGTTTTTTAAGGTTCTGCAAGAAGCACTTTCTCCACACCTACTAGAGGCATTTAACAACATATCTGCCACGTCACCCCTGCCCCCATCTTTCATGCGTGCACACATAGTGGTTATTCCAAAAGAGGGGAAAGATCCCAATCTTTGCTCTAGTTACAGGCCCATTTCTCTGATTAATACAGACGCAAAATTATATGCGAAGCTGCTGGCCAACAGACTGGCGCCCCTCCTGGGGCGTGCAATTCACCCGGATCAGGTTGGCTTCATCCCTCTTCGAGAAGCTCGTGAAAACACATTGAAGACCTTCTCCATACTTCAACATGTTCGCCTTACCAAGCTCCAGTGTATGATGCTATCATTGGATGGGGAGAAGGCTTTCGACCGGGTGGGTTGGCCGTTCCTGGGAGGGGTGTTGCGCGGCCTGGGGCTGGGGCCATTAGCGGTCCATAGGATCTTAGCACTGTATAGCAACCCCTCAGCACAGCTTAGAGTGAACGGATCCCTGTCTGACCCATTTCACATACGAAATGGCACCAGGCAGGGATGTCCGCTGTCCCCCATGTTGTATGTCTTGGTCATGGAGCACCTTTTGCAGGCCATTCGCCAGGACTCCAGCATTACAGGTGTACGGATGGGTGATCTTCACTTTAAGTGCTCTGCCTTTGCGGACGACCTTTTATTGTATATCACACAACCTAGCACCTCCCTGCCGGCCCTCATGTCTGCCCTGCAAGACTTTGGCATTGTAAGTAACCATAAAATCAACCTTGCCAAGAGTGTGGCCTTGGGTGCGAGCCTCCCGCGAGCTGCGATCCCTGCGCTGCGCCGCCGCTTCCCTTTTGACTGGTCCGACACATCTTTTCAATACTTGGGGATTCAGGTTCCAGCTGACTTATCCCGAACCTATGACTTAAATTTCGCCCCACTTCTAACTAGCTTTAAGGGTGATCTCGCTAAGTGGGATCGCAAGGACTTTTCTTGGTTAGGACGCATAAATATAATTAAGATGAACTTGCTCCCGAGACTCCTGTACCTGTTTCAGACCATACCGATAGTCCTTCCCAGAGCCTTCTTCCTAGCTATCTCCAAATTATTTTCACGCTTTGTCTGGATGAGAGCCCGCCCTAGAATTGCGAGAAGTACTCTCACCCTGGCAAAAGTACATGGTGGACTGGCGCTTCCTGACCCGTATAAATACTACCTAGCGGCAGTTGCGACTCGTGTGTTAGATGCTTTCCACCACTCCTCGAGTACCCTGTGGATCCAGCTAGACCGAACCCTTTCGAGATATGCCCTTCCAAATGCCTTATGGGTGCGTCCGGCAGCTTGGTCTGCTACGTTACTTAGGTGCATGCCCCTCGTTGCGCGTACTTCCCTGACTATCCTTAGAAGGAAGCAAGCACAGGCATTGCTCTTCACACCTGATGGCCCCTTGACACCGATTCTTAATAATCCTCACTTCCCTCCTGGCACGCTTGGTACGGATTTCCTATTTCATTCAATGGACAGTAGATTTCTATTCCGCCAGGTCACTACAGCCTCGGCTCTGCTGCCCTTGGAGGCAGTGGTCCCCAATCTGAACCGCTTACAGCGATATGACTGGCAGTACTTGCAGCTGCAACATTACTATAATGCCTCGGTTCGCTCGCTGCGAATTCATAGACAGCTACTGCCCTTTGAAGACCTCTGCGTACTCACAGAAGCGCCTACTCATGTAGTGTCGCTTGTCTATGCCATTCTGACGCAACCTCTTCCTGATGTCAAACTCCCGTACCAGGTGTGCTGGGAACAGGAACTGAATCAGTCTTTCCAGAGTACTGCCTGGGAAAAAGCCTTCTTCCTCTGCCATAAGTCTTCGGTGGCGAGTAAGGCCCAGGAAACTAATTTTAAGGTGATGGCGAGATGGTACAGGGTACCGACTTTGCTACACTCTTACTATCCGGCTGTCTCGGAGATGTGCTGGCGATGTGGGCAAAGCCCAGGCACCATGAGCCATATATGGTGGGACTGCACTAAATTGACAAGCTTCTGGTCAGCGGTAGGGAAGCTCATTTATGAGATAGCAGGAGTAAATCTCACTAATCAGCCCTCTACGTATCTACTGTCCATGATCCCGGGCACACTCTCACAATGTAAGAAAGGTATCACTCGCTTCCTCCTCGTGGCGGCTAGGACAGTGATCCCTAGGAAATGGAAGTCTGAGACCCCCCCATCTGTGTCAGAATGGTTTGCAGAAATACAACACCTCCATCGTATGGAGGAGTTGAGAGCAGACCATCTTGGCTCACCCCCTGCTACCACGGCTATGTGGACGCACTGGGTGGCGTTTATGGACACTCCTCTATACCGCTCTTACGTGGCGCCCCAGGCGGACATACAGGACAGCTGAGCTATTATGCGCGCTCACTCTCCGCAGATAGTTTTAGCATGGCCCTTGCTCTCTCTTCTCCTTCTCTCCCCCCCCGGGACTGTGCTGGTCTCTCCCTCCCCCTTCTTTCTACAATCTACTCTTTTAGTTACCTTTTGTTTTGTTTCAGTTCTTTAAATCATGATGATGGGCTAGCAGAAATGAGATACCAAGTGTGGTTGGAACTTACTGCTGTTTGACTTGCCGGGGCCCTGTACAGCATACCCCCTGGTTTGGGGTTTACCTTCTTCTAGGCAGTTGTGCTGGTCCTTGGTAACAATCTATCTACTGTCAAAATATGTCGTTCTATGTGTAAGGTCCACATGACCTATCATCTTGGATCTATGTTGATGTCTATTGCTTTTTTCAATAAAATATTTGAATAAAAAAAAATTATTGAACAACGAAACTGATTTTATTACAACAAAAATGAGCATTTGAGGTGGGGGGTGGGGAGAGCTTTATACTCACTCTCCGATGTCTTGCTCTTCTCTCTTCCATCTTGTCTCTTCACCATCCGCGGCACAATGAAGTCACTCTGCTGCGGACGGCTCTTTTATATGTGCGATCAGCTGATCAGCTGATCGCACATATGACTTAAAATGTTTCTTCTAATAATGCTATTGTGATAACATAATTAGAAGAAACATTTGATGTTTTAATTAAAGTATATTTAATTGCAAAATGATGTATTCGTTAGAATTAAATTATTGAACAACAAAAGTGACTTTATTACAACGAAAAAGTTTTATTAATTTAATATATTAACCATTAGAGGCATCGGCATAGCAGAGGATCGCTAACCCCGTAATGCCGATTCCTGTAATACTGTTGCTCTGCTTTCCCAGATGCATTCAAAAGGTGCTTGCCTCACTTTCTAAAGATGTGGCCGCATGTCTAATTCGGTGGCATGTCTATTTTCACACGGCCGTAGTTTTAGCCGCACATGTCCGGCCACGTAAAAACTACGGCCGGACATATACGTAGTGTGAACCTAGCCTAAGGCTGGGTTCACACTACGTATATTTCAGTCAGTATATTTCAGTCAATAGTGCAACCAAAACCAGGAGTGGATTAAAAACACAGAAAGGATCTGTTCACACAATGTTGAAATTGAGTGGATGGCCGCCATATAACAGTAAATAACTGCCTTTATTTCAATACAACAGCCGTTGTTTTAAAATAACAGCAAATATTCGCCATTAAATGGCCGCCATCCACTCAATTTCAACATTGTGTGAACAGATCCTTTCTGTATTTTTAATCCACTCCTGGTTTTGGTTACAATATGAGGACCACAATACTGACTGAAATATACGTAGTGTGAACCCAGCCTCAACCTGAACAGGTCCCTAAAAATATCTGATTTTGAAATTTTACTGAAAATTTTGAAAATTGCTGCTAATGTTTTACGCTTCCTATTGTCTAAAAAAATGAAATATAGTTTAATAAATGCCGCCAACATAAAGTAGACATGTTGCTAATGCTACTTAATATATAATTTATGTGGTATAACCATTTTCTGTATAAGCAGAAAAGTTTCAAAGTTGGAAAAATGCATTTTTTCACAATTTTTCACATTTTTTAGATTTTTTTCATAAAGATTCGTTATAAGTATCGACTCCAATTTACCAGAAATGTAAAGTACAATATGTCACGAGTAAACAGTCTCAGAATCAGCCGGATAGGTAAAAGCATCCCGAATTATTAATGAATAAAGTGACACAGGTCATATTCATAAAATTTGTCTCTGTCCTTAAGGCCATTTCAGGCTCTGTCCTTAAGGGGTTAAAGATGTCATTGATTATGTCATCAGTAATATCATCGATGATGTCATCACCACTCGATGATTTTATCGATGATGTAATCAATTAAGTCATCGATGATGTTGATAAAATTATCATTGTTGTTAATGATTGTCATCGGTGATGCCATTGATGGTGTTATTGATGATGTCATTGAAGATGTCATCAGTGATGTCATCACTATTTGATGATGTCATCGATGGTGCAATCAATGATGTCATCAGTGATGTCAACGATGATTTTGTCGATAAAGTTATCATTGTTGTCAGTTGCCATTGGTGATGTCATTGATGTCATCGATGATGTCATTTATCATGTAATCAATTATGTCATCGATGATGTCATCACTGCTCAATGATATCATCGATGATGTAATCTATGATGTCATCAGTGATGTCAATGATGATGTTGTTGATAAAGTTATTGTTGTCAATGATGTCGCTGATGATGTCTTCGATTCTATTATCGATTATGTCATCTTTGATGTTGTTGATGTCATCAATGATGTTGACAATGATGTCATTACTACTTGATGATGTTATCACTACTTGATGATGTTATCGATGGTGTAATCAATTATGTCATCAGTAATGTCAATGATGATGTTGTCGATAGTTATCATTGTTGTCAATAATTGTCATTATTGATGTCGTTGATGATGATTTTGATTATATTATTGATGAGTTCTTCATTGATTTTCTTGCTGTCATTGATGATGTCGACAATAATGTCATTGGTGAGGTCATTGATGATGTCATTGATGATGTTATTAGTGATGTCATCACTACTCGATGATGTCATCGATGATGTAATCTATGATGTCATCAATGATGTCATCAGTGATGTCAACGATGATGTTGTCGATAAAGTTACAATTGTTAATCGGAGATATCATTGGTGATATCATCAATGATGTCATCGATGATGTCATTAGTCATGTCATCACTACTTGATGATGTCATCAATGATGTCATCAGTGATGTAAAAAATTATGTTGTCGATAAAGTTATCATTGTTGTCAATAATTGTCATCATTGATGTTGTGGATAATGTCTTCGATTATATTATTGTTGATGACATCATTCATTTTGTTGCAGTCATCGATAATGTCGACAATGGTGTCATTGGTGATGTCATTGATGATGTAATCGATGATGTCATTAGTGATGTCATCACTACTCGATGATGTCATCAATCATGTAATCGATGTCGTCAGTGATGTCAACGATGATGTTGTCGATAAAGTTCATTGTCGTCAATGATTATCATTGATGATGTCATCAATGATGTCATTAGTGATGTCATCACTACTCGATGATGTAATCGATGATTTAATCAATGATGTCATCAGTGATGTCAATGATGTTGTCGATAAAGTTATCATCGTTGTCAATGATTGTCATCGGTGATGTCATTGATGCTGTCATTGACGCTGTAATCGATGATGTAATCGTTGATGTTATTGATAATGTCATTGATTATGTCATCAGTGATATCATCACTACTCGATGTCATCAGTCATGTAATCAATGATGTTATCAGTGATGTCAAAGATGATGTTGTTGATAAAGTTATCATTGTTGTCTATGGTTGTCGTCAGTGATGTGGATGATGTCTTCAATTCTATTATCGATTTTGTCATCTTTGATGTTATTGATGTCATCAATGATGTTGACAATGATGTCATTAGAGATGTCATTGATGTCATCACTACTTGATGATGTTATCATTACTCGATGATGTTATCGATGATGTAATTAATTATGTCATCAGTAATGTCAACGATGATCTTGATAAAGTTATCATTGTTGTCAATGATTGTCACCAGTGATGTTGTGGATGATGTCTTCGATTATATTATCAATCATGTCATTATTGATTTTGTTGCTGTCATCGATGATCTCGACAATGATGTTATTAGAGATGTCATTGATGATGTCATCGATTATGTCATCACTACTTAATGATGTCATCACTACTTGATGATGTCATTGATGATGTAATCAATGATGTCAACGATGATGTTGGCGATAGTTATCATTGTTGTCAATGATTGTCATCGATGATGTCATTGATGATGTAATCAATTATACCATTGATGATGTCATTAGTGATGTCATCACTACTCGATGATGTAACCAATGATGTCATCAGTGATGTCAACGACGATGTTGTCAATAGTTATCATTGTTGTTAATGATTGTCATCGGTGATGTCATTGATGATGTAATCGACGATATTATTGATGATGTCATTAGTGATGTCATCACTACTCTGATGTCATTGATGATGTAATCAATGATGTCATCAGTGATGTCAATGGTGATGTTGTCGATAAAGTTATTGTCGTCAATGATTGTCATTGGTGATGTAATTGATGATGTCATTAATGATGTAATCGATGATGTCATCAGTGATGTCATCACTACTCAATGTAATCGATAATGTAATCAATGATGTCATCAGTGATGTCAACGATGATGTTGTTGATAAAGTTATCATTGTTGTCAATGATTGTCGTCAGTTATGCCGTGGATAATATCTTTGATTCTTTAATTATGACATTAAAGATGTCATTAAAGATGTCATTGATGATGTCATCAGTGATGTCATCGATGATCTCATCACTACTCGATGAGGTTATCGATGATCAATGATGTCATCAGTGATGTCAACAATGATGTTGTCGATAAAGTTATCATTGTTGTCAATGATTGTCATCGGTGATGACATTGATGATGTAATTGATGAAGTCATCAATGATGTCATCGATAATATCATTGATGATGTCATCGTTGATGTCATCCCTACTTGATGATGTCATCTATGATGTAATCAATGATGTAATCAGTGATGTCAACTATGATGTTGTCGATAAAGTTATTGTAATGATTGTCATTGGTGATGTCATTGATGATATCATCAATGGTGTTTACCGTGTGTACGCTGGGAGGAGTATATATGGTTAGCCCTTTCACCTGTGGGTTGCTTTTGCACCTTCTGTTTTTTGTATGTACTTAAGCCACAAGCAGCGTGCAACCTGCAGTGTGAACAGAGTCATAGAGGTGCTGTTAATTTTTCCTTTTTTTTTCCTGTTGAATGTGGTGGGTGTGGCTACCTCCTGTTGGCCTGCACTCCACCCATGTCCCAAGGGTGCTATAAAAAAAGATCATTTGGCTCCTATCTGCCCAGTTGTAGGCTTATTTAGCCCAGGAGAGGCCATTGCTAGTGTGAAAATGCTAGAGTAAGAACCATGACTCGAGGATGCCTTAACATGGCGACATGGTACACTCTGTTTGATCAAATAGTTTGCTAAGATCCTCACTTTTTAATATCTACAGAGCAGGTGTGTACGCTGGGAGGAGTATATACAGTAAGCCCTTGCACCTGTGGGTTTCTGTTGCACCTTCTGTTTTTTTGTATGTACTTAAGCCACAAGCAGCGTGCAACCTGCAGTGTGAACAGAGCCATAGATGTGCCAATTTTTCGATGATGTCATCAGTGATGTCAGCACTGCTCGATGATGTCATCGATAATGTCTTCGATTCTTTTAACGATGATGTCATCATTGATGTTGTCATTGATGATGTTGACAATTGACATTAAAGATGTCATTAATGATGATCTCAGTGATATCATCGCTGATGTCATCACTACTCAATGATGTTATCGATGATGTAATCGATGAAGCCATCAGTGATGTCAACAATGATGTTGTTGATAAAGTTATCATTGTTGCCAATGATTGTCATTGATGATGTCATTGATGATGTAATCAGTAATGTCATCACTACTCAATGATGTAATCGATGATGTAATCAATGATGTCATCGGTGATGTCAACGGTGATGTTGTCAATAAAGTTATCATTGATTGTCGTCAGTGATGTGGATGATGTCTTCGGTTCTATTATCTATGATGTCATCATTGATGTTGTTGATGTCATCGATTATGTTGGCAATGATGACATTAGAGATTTTATTGATGATGTCATCCGTGATGTCATAAGTGATGTCATCGATGTCATCACTACTCAATGATGTTATGGATGATGTAATCAAATATGTCATCAGTGATGTCAACGATGATGTTGTCGATAAAGTTATCATTGTTGTAAATAATTGTCATCAGTGATGTCGTGGATGAGAGAGAATCTAAACGAATCTGAGAGAAGGCAAATGTAAGCTGAATTTAATGGAAAAACCACTCACTACCACCGCCTCTATCAATTGATCCTGCCTGCTAAACAATGACTTCTTTAACCTAAAAACATATAGAAAGAAAATTAGCAGGCCCTTAAAGTGAGTCCTCTAAAAATGTATTTTGTGGCCCTTGAGGTAAGCCCTTCAACATTCCCATTCAATTCAATTTAATAATAATTTAAAAAAAAAGGTTAATGAAAGATTAAATTGAATTTGAGTTAATTTGAAATCGAAGATAAAAAAAAAAAAAAGCCAATAAAATGGCCTTTAGTGACCTGCCGGCTTCTGCCTTTGAAACAGCTACAAAATTAAAGAAAGTTTTCATCCAAAAATTAAATGGTTTGAAATGGACAACATAAGGAACCTACTAAAATAGCAAGATTCTGACAGTGACATCCTCAATGACATCTTCAATGACATCCTCAATGACATCATCAATGACATCACCGATGACAATCATTAATTTTATCGACATCATTGTTAACATCACTGATGACATCATTGATTACATCATCGATGACATCATCAATTACTTCATCCATGACATCATCACGTATTGTCACGGCTGCCCACAACATTGTTACACAGAGGCCATGCCCCTTATGACTTGCTGTTATAGTGTGACATTGCCTTTTCTTCTGGGTGACATTCATATTTTTTTTATAGCTAAAAAGATGCTAGCTGGAGACTTTGACCATGTGACAAGGTGGTAGAGCAAGGTGTAGCGCTTGGGCTACACAACTTTGGCCAGGTTTTTTGGTTTTATGGCCAAAAGATGGCAGTGTGGCGCTCCACGATCATGCATCACAGCCAACGTATGTGAATGGGGTCAAGATGTGACCTGCAGGAGACCATCCATCCGGGTCACTTACAGGTCACAATGTTCCCCTATTTACCTATATATACTGCCATGCAACAACCTTTGACCCGTGTCGCGTCCAATGTAGTTACACATTTATTTTTGTAGTGCCACTTATATGCAGTTTTGTGTCACATGACACACGTGTAGTCCTAGCCTTTTCCTTTAGTCTGCACCACAACCTCATAGACAGTCAATGGATATGAGGTACAGTGTGACCTGAAAACATAAGAGTAGGTTCACCACTCAACCGTAATCATGCTTAATAGTAATTCTGGTTCATACCTCATGCAGGAAAAGTGTCCCATAGGATCTAGAGCGGTGCAGACGAAGTCCAGGAGCTTGCTGGACATGCGGTATATGAGTCCAATGTAACAAATCTCGTAGCACTCCAGCTCATAAAATCATGATCCTTTATTAATTCACGAATACGAATACATCCAAAAAAACACACAAGATGTGTACAGCAACGCGTTTCAACGTGACCGTCTTTTTCACAGCTTATACACCAATGTATAAAAACAGCTCATATATATATCAAAAAGTAAAAACAAAGAAGGAAGTTCCACACTTACCTCCTCCTCCAAACAGCGTCTAGGTGAATGTGATGCGCATGTGTCCAATCAAACCGCGCTTGTCACACCTGGATTCCGACACTGTGGAGGTAGGGGAAGGTGCTCCTCCTAATGGATGAACATAGACATGACACACCACAATGCATAATGAAAAACAACTTAAGATAGACATGATCATATGAAATCATAATATGGTATATAACTAATAAATGTACATCAAATCAGTTTTATAATTTAGTCCTTTAGGGAAGCGAGTATCTAGATTTAATATCCAGAAGGCTTCTCGATTGAGAACCTTCTGTGACCAGTTTCCTCCTCTATAATCTTTATACACTTTTTCTAAACCAAAAAATGTAAAATGTTTTAAATCCCCATTATGTGCAGTGATGAAATGTTTAGCCGCACCTGATACATTCTCGCCTTTGCGGCCAATGTCATAGACATGTTCCGCAATGCGAGTTTTTAACCTTCTTGTGGTGCATCCTACATATGATTTGTTACAAAAAGAACATGAGATAGCATAGATTACATGGTCCGTATTACAATTTAAAAATGATTTTATCTGGAAACTCTTATCTAAATCATCTGTATTAAAGGTGACAGTCTTTTTAGCATACTTGCATACGTTACATCGAGATCCTCCACATGGGAAAAACCCTTTTTGAGAGAGCCATGTTTTGCCTCTATTCACATTATGTTTTGGTATCGTGGGCGAAATTAGATTACCAATAGTGATTCCTCTTTTCGCAACCACATCACATCCTCCCTCTAAGATCTTATTTAATTTTTCATCTTGATACAGAATGGGTAAATGTTTATTAAAAATCTTTTTTATTTCGGAAAATTGTAGGCTATATGCTGTACTGAAAGTTATTTTTTTGAATCCATCGTCTCTGTTGCCCCCATCAGTGGATGAGAACAACAGAGACGAACGATCCCTCTCAGCTGACAGCCGTTTGGCCCTATCCAGCATCCAGGGAACATATTTTCTTTTGCGTAGCCTTTCGTCTATTCCTTTGATTTCACGAGTGTAATCTTCCTCTCTGGAGCATGCTCTTTTTGTCCTAAGATATTCTCCCTTAGGGATTGCTGATATTATGTGTTTGGGGTGACAACTTGTGGCTTCCAAAATACTATTACAGGCAATTGGCTTTCTATAAAGGGAAGTAATAACGGTGCCACTTACTGCATCCCCCGTCAGGGTGAGATCCAAGAAATCGACTGTCTCCACTAAACCTGTGCTGGTAAACCTGATGTTAAAATTGTTGTCGTTAATGTAGTTTACAAAATCCTCTATGGGCGGTACATTGCGACCCCAAATAAACAAGAGGTCGTCAATGTACCGCCCATACCACACAATGCATTCCTTGAATGGATTTTGCTCCGAGAAGAGGAACATGTCCTCCCACCACGACATGTATAAATTTGCAAGCGTGGGGGAGAAACATGACCCCATCGGGGCTCCAGTGATCTGGAGAAAATATTCGCCTTCAAACAAAAAATAGTTATTTTTAAGGAGATAGTTTACAGATGACAAAATGAATTCATTTATTTCATTAGAGTACAAGTTAGCTTTTTTGAGATGGTATTCAAGCGAAATTAGAGCAAAATTATGGGGTATACATGAGTAAAGACCTACCACATCGCATGAGAACCATTTATATGGCTTTTTCCACTGAAAATTACACATGGATTTTAAAACCTCCTTGCTGTCTTTTAGGTAAGCTACACAGTTTTTAACTATAGGTTGCAGCAGTTCATCTACCCATATACTCATTTTCTCAGACAATGACCCTATGCTGGAAATTACGGGTCTCAAAGGAGGAGGAAATATGGCTTTATGGACCTTGGGAAGTCCATGGAAGGCAGGGGTTATGGGATCCTCCACCATCAGAAAATTACAATCCTTCTCTGTGAGGATACCCAAACCCCTACCCTCTTGAAGCAACCCATGTAATGACGCCCTACAGATTGCCTCTGGGTTCTCATCTAACTTTCTGTATGTTTGATTGTCACTCAGAATAACATATGCTTGCTGTAGATAAAGATCCAGGTCCATCACAACCACTGCCCCCCCTTTGTCCGCCTTTTTTACAATTAATCTGCTCATGCTTAATTCTGACAAGACTTTGGACATATGAGAAAGTGCAGTACTTCTGGGGGCAAGGTTGTGTAGGGACCTGAGATCCTTCTCCACCGCATACTGGAAAATGTCGAGGGCGGGTACCCTCGATTTTTTAGGGTAAAACCCAGGGTTACTCTTTACCCGAGATGGTAATGGGGCTGTGGAGGGAAAATCATTATTACACTCAGATTGAAGGTCTTTTAAATGTGATACCATCATCTGTTCATTAAAGTCACATATCGCCATAGTAGGTACATCTGATGTGTTGTGTGGTTGTTGTATATTATCGCCTGTAACCACTTCATCATCAAAAAAATGTCTTTTCACTGTTAATAATCTTGTAAATCTATTAATATCCAATAATGTATGAAATAAATGAAAATTTTGTTCTGGAGCAAAATTAAGTCCTTTTTGTAGAATCATTTGTTGTTCCATCGTTAGAACTACAGGTGACAAAATAAACACATTATCTATGATTCGCTCTGTCTGGTTTTGTAAGTTTTGTTCACTTTTGTGGTGTTTCCTCCTTTTGCCCCCCCGCCTCCTTTTGCGTTTTTTGCATTCGGTTCTGATTCGGTGGAGGTGGCGTCTCAGGCTCAGATATCGTGGTCTCATCTGTTGTATCCATCTCTGTTGATGAAAAGCTTACTGTGCGGCTTGTTGTTCTTTTTGGTTTTTTTAGAATAGATTTAGGAGCTCTATATCTCTTCCAATTATATACGTCATTGGATGCATAATCCTGTGTATCTCTTTGTAGCTTTTTCTGTTTAATCTCCATAATAGATTTTTCCAGTTGGACAATATTATTTTTCATTTTATCATGCAAATCATCAAAATCTTTAATGCCAGGGAATGGAGAGATTTGGTCTTTGATAGTTTGTATTTCCACCTTGATATTTGCAAGCTTTTGTTCTTCCTCTTTTATAATTAAGGACATTAATTTTAGCGAGCATTCAGTTAGTATCTGATTCCATGCATCCATAAATTTCTCAGAAAAAATGGTAGTTGGTAATTTCTTTATACGCAGGCCACGTGGAATCATAGACTTTTGAACGTACATTTTCAGTGTATTAAAATCCCACCACGTTCTTTGTTCGCTTGCCAAAAGTTTTTCTAATTTATGTAACAAACTTTTATAATCGTCTTCCGATGAGACACCTTCTGCTTTATTGAACATCTCAAGGAGTCG